>NC_091824.1:62804103-62999103 GCF_038994185.2 Dermacentor albipictus | reverse complement strand
GTTCAAGTGAGCTTGGGCAAGTAGGTGTGCGGTCGCGGTCACAACACCGTCGTGGTTGATTGTTTCACTAATTTATTCAGGATATGCATGACATGACTGCATGCATAGAAGTATTGAAACTATTAGACTGGGAAAGCTTAATAGTGAGTATCAACGGCCAATATCTCAACAACATTCGGTTCGCAGATGACATTGTCCTGTTCAGCAACACTGGGGATGAATTGCAACAAATGATATAGGACCTCAGCAAGTGTAAGAGTATGGTTGAGGAGTAATATGCAGAAGAATGATTGAGGACCTTAGCAAGTGTAAGAGTATGGTTGAAGAGCAATACGCGGAAGACAAAGATAACGCTCTCAACCTCTTTGTAGCCATTGCCCTCCATTCATTTGGACGAACTGTCGTGCTGAAGTATCAGCACCTACAACACGGAGAACCATATAGATTCATAGGATTGCTAAGTAAAATATGCAGAAGGACTTTAGCAAGTGTAAGAGTATGGTTGAAGAGCTATACGCGGAAGACAGAGATAACGCTCTCAGCCTCTTCGTAGCCATTGGCCTGCATTCATTTGGACGAAGTGTCATGCTGAACTATCATCACCTACAACACGGAGAATCGCACCGATTCACGGGATTGCTAAGGAAGCCAGCTCTCTCAGCCGCTTTGTAGCCATTGGTCTCCATTCCTTTGGACGAACTGCCGTGCTGAAGTATCAGCACCTGCACCACGGAGACCGATAGAGTTTCACGGGATTGTAAAATATGCAGAAGAATGATTGAGGACCTTAGCAAGTGTAAAAGTATGGTTGAAGAGCTGTACGCAGAAGACAGAGATAACGCTCTCAGCCTCTTCATAGCCAATGGCCTGCATTCATTTGGACGAACTGTCGTGCTGAAGTATCAGCACCTACAAAACGGAGGGAGCCAGCTAATGAGCTAAGGGAGCCACCTCTTTAGCCGAGTGATTCAGATAAGCTTACTTGTAAAGCCTCCGTTCTTGCTCAAGGTAGTTTCTAAGTATTGCATGTATATCTAATAATGAGCCCTGGAAAACCTATTTTTGCTGATATATTTGTAAATGACTTTGGAATTGCGGCATATTCTTTAGTATAACCTCTAAAATCAACGATTAGAAGCGTTATTCGCCTCCATTCATCTGGACGAACTGATAATGGATCGTGCATAATTATCAGCACCTACAACACAGAGACACAATCGCTAAAGTTCGATCGCTAATGTGTTCTTTAGGCTAACATATATAAAATCAGCGATGACAATACTTCAGGTTTCTGATATGGTTCGATCGAACCCCTGGCGCCACAGGCACAGCAGCGTGACAATTCAAACCGCGCAAGTGCTTCTCTAATGCCGACGCCAACTACAGTCCAGCATATCTACGACGAACGCCACTAGAACGGACCGACCTGTATAACGAACGAATAACTCTGTCCCTGTTCTTGTGTGAGCTGTGCGCTGCGCGACTTTTACAGTGAACTGACCTGTATAACGAAGGATTTCAGCGGCACAATGCCTGAATACATCGAGACGTGAAAACATATATAGAATTGTGCTCAAATTTCGCATTTGGTGACATGTTTTGTCGTCTTTGAGCCGTCGGCCTTCTCTTTATCACGGCGGATTTTCAGCCTCGTGGGACATATAATGCTTCCACATTAAAATTCGCTCCAACTGCCCATATAGTTGTTATAGAATATTCAATGTACACGTAAATACTACAATGCCTGAATACGTCGTCAGGTGAAAACACGTATAGAGCCGTGCTCAAATTTCGCATTTGGTGAAACATTTGGCGTGTATGAGCCGTACTTATAAATAAATAAATAAATAAATAAATAAATAAATAATCTTGCAGTGGTGCTAGTACAAAGAATGCGTGCACTTGACGGTGACCTCGATGGTCAATGCATGCGAAAATGTAAGTCGATGTTAGTAATATCGTTAAGTAAGCGATATAACGGTGTTATGTGCAGTGCGAAAAGGTAGGATATAAATGTTTTGTCTGCGCTGATTGTAAGAGAGTGGACAACACGCTTTTTTCAGCTGCCGTACGGTTTCAGCTGCCCTGCGGTGGCAATTGGAAAAACGGAATCTGGATGGCGTACATTTGGCACCTCCGATAATCCGGAAAGGAACCACTACCGTCTAGGGATCCTAAACAGAGAGGCTGCATATGCAAGCTTGAATTCGTGTTCCCTTTAACGTGACGAGTGCCTCGCCATTTCTTTTTTCCTTGGGAATCCTGACATGCGATCACCATTGGCCTGTTAATGCTCAATATGAGGCCTTCAGGACCAGGACAGCTTAAAATTTGCAAGCTCGAACGTACATACCTTCCATGTATTTTTGTAGATGGCTTCCAGCGGAGTAATCATGATATTATAAATATGAAAGTAAACGTGTCGTCAAAGAAACACATACTGAGCATAGTCGATGAATACGCTAAGGCCCTACAATACAACGGATCTCTTCGTATAACTTATATGCTCGGTGACAAGCTGAGAACAAAGTACAAGCTTCACCCACGAAACTGCTCAGCATTTACCCTTTGCGCTTCTACGCATCAAGATATTTTCCTATAGACGCCGATATTGAAAGTAGTTCGTCTCGGCCATGACCACGGAATTGAGCAAACGCGGTTGGATGGCACATTTGTTCAAATTATTTTGGAGCTGGATGCCGGTGTATAGACGCTGCATTGACAAAGAATCCTTTCTTGTATTGAAGTAAGGCATGTTGTTGGGCTAGTCGGTGCATAGATTAAGCAAAATTTTAAACTGCGCGAGGAAGACAGGACATGAACCGAAACATAGACGCACGCACAGCGCACAGACTTCCGATTGGCTTTATTTCGTGAAGGCAGGGAATTTATAAGGTTCTACGAAATAGAAAAACAAGGAACAATCGCAATGAAATTGTGCACGAGGCAGTGACAAAAAATAGCAAGGCCACGTGTGCATTAAGAGTGAGGGAGAGTCCTAATGTACCTGTAGGTGAAGAAAAACCAGACAAACGTTGGTGCCTCGTGTCCACAAATTATATTTTTAGCCGAGCCCGCGCAATCAGGCAGGAGCCTGATTCCGGCGATTCTACTGCTATCGCGCCGTCAGCGTGCTGGGCGTGTCCTCGTCGTCTTTTGTGATCGGACCAATGTGGCAAGTAGAAGTGCGCTACAGGGCCCACCTCCTACTAGCGAGGAAGCCTTGAGCTGGACGAATGGCAAAGCGCGGATGGCGGTGGTGCGAAACGTACGCAGTGAGTAGGACTGCCTGGTCGAGAAGGATTGGGACAGCAGTAGTGGCTAAAGCGTCAGAGTCCAAGTACGCAGGCTTCAGAAGGCCGACGGAGACCGTATCTTCCGAACCGTTGATGAGCAATGGAAAGTGTTTAGATGCACGCTTGAGTACTTTGAACGGACCATCATACAGGGGCCGTAAGGGAGGACGCACAGCGTCGTGGCGCACAAAGACGTGCGTGCAGTTCTCAAGGCCAGGGTTCACGTATACATGCCGGGAAGAAGGTCGTTGTCGGAGGGGGAGGGGGGAGTAGGACAGTACGCATAGGACTGCTTAGACGGTTGGCGTAGTCGGAAACGTCAGCACGTATGGTGGGCGAGTCGTCGAAGAATTCGCCACGGACTCGTAGAGTGGTGCTAAACGTAAGCTCGTCGGCACTGGTGGAAGACTCACTGCTAAGAGCATTGAGGAGGCCAAGAATAACGAAAGGAAGGCGCTCGATCGATGATGAAGGAAAAGTCGTAGCCATGAGTGAAGCCTTCAGTTGCCGGTGAAAAGTTCGATGATCCCGTTGCATATCGGGTGATAGGAGGTAGTCTTGATGTGATTTACGCGGAGTAGCCGAGAATGATTGGCGAACAATGTTGAGTCGAATTGGTGACCATGGTCAGTCCTAGTGGTGGAAGGGACACCATAATGGCTAATTCAAGTGCTATGAGTGCTCGAGCTATCAACTCCACCGTTATTTCCAGGAGGGGCATCGCTTCAGGATATCTGGTGAACCTGTCGATGCAGGCTAACAGGTAGCGATGGTTCTCTCAGGGAGGAAGGGGGCCAACAATATCCACGTGCAGATGGCTGAAGCGGACATCCGGGGATGGTAATGTGCCAAGAGGAGTCGTCTTAAGGTGGTTATAGGGGCGGTCGACGTGCGGGGAGCGTAGAATATCGCGAACAATCGCAGCAATAATAGGTGGAGGCGCTCCAACAACGCGGTTTAACACGGTCAAGTGCGACCGAAGGCGGTGGTGACGGAACAAGGATTCGATGGTAAGGAACTAAAGTTTCGAGTCCGTCGACCAGAACTCCGGGAGCTTGAGAGCGGATATCGCGGGGTAGTGGGGCTGACGGCAGTACTTCACCGGGAGAATCCGAGGCGATGACTGACTGGATAGAAGGCGGACTGCGAAGACAGCGGGGCTCGAGCTCCTTGCAGCGATAAGCCCAGAGAAGCACCCAGTGGTAGGCACTCGGAGCGAAGTCCGGAGTCAGCAATTTGTGGGTGAATAAATACCAGACAGACGTTGGTGCCTGGTATGGTATGGTAAAACTCTGGTATGGTATGGTCCAGCAGATCGTGAGTCATCACGAAGCGGGCCGCTCACGCGTGGGAATGGGAAGGCCAAGCCTCTCAGCCGCATCGTGGGCCTGCTGGCCAGCCCAGAGTTGGACAGCCAGAAGAGGGCTGCGGAGAACCGCCTCCCATCCGGCGGAGCTGTTATCGATGATAACAGCTCGGCCAGATGGGAAGCGGTTCTGGCAGTGACCTGGCAGTGACCGAGCACCCTGTCAGAGTGCGTGTTCTAACGTGGACATTTCTGCACAATCGCCGCAACTCCGCTGCGATGCGGCAAGCCCGCTCAATCAGGCGGGAGCCCGATTCTGCCGATTCCACTGCTAGCGCACAATCAGCGCACTGGGCATGTCCCCGTTGTTTTTGTGACCGAAATATTGTGGCGCGCAGAAGTGCGCTACCCATGGCCATCTAAAAATTCTATTTCCTTCCTTGATAGTGATAAATAAAATGAGCTAACGCCATAGTTGTTACCCCTTTTTGCGATGTGGAATGCCTCGATAACTTCTCTTTCTCTTTTGGATTTTCACTTTGAAAGGAATTTAGTCTGTTCCAGATACGGCAAACAGATTTGGCTGTCGCATCTCTCGCAGTGCAAAGGAGGATTACGGCCCATGCCGGTGCGGATGGATCGCTCGTGTACCCGTGCACCCGCATTGAAACTGTATCTCGCAGATAACATTAGAGATGCATTTAGTGAACTTGTTCTGATGGTTCTTCTTGCATGAGCTATACTTTTTTTGTGTAAATAGCCAGTAGTGAGCATACTTTCTCGAGTTTGCAAGGGGCTGAAAAACCGACCTGAATCCCATATCTTTCTGCAACCTTCCTAATGTTACCGGATAGAAAATGGAAATACGGCATGAGAAAACGTGGCTTTTGGTCCAAGCGTTGATCTTCTTCTTTTGCCTACCGCAAGGACGAATTATGGCAAGTGCACAACTCTCTACACCGGCACAGCAATATGGAATGCATTACCTTTCGAAATTAAATCATCACATAACGTTCATACATTCTCCACGCGCAGCAACAAATATACTTCGTTCAGGAATTAACCGAATCATGTGAATTTTCTAATTAACTCTTAATATTTCTTTCATTTTCCTGTATACCTTTTCTTTTTGTATAAATTATTGATTTTATTGATAACGAAACGACTTTCATCACTCATGTCAGGTTGATTTTTCTTATTCGTTGTTATTCTGATTGTTCAGACGCTTCTGATTCTTTTTCCTGTTTTTTTCAATATTTATTATTTCCATTAACTTATGTATGCAATTTCTTGTTATAGATAAGGGATCAACTTACCTAATTATTGTAATTGTTCATAAATCCGTAGATATTGCTGTATTTGCTAATAACCCTATTTGTGTAATCATAGGAGGTCTCCCTGACAGTTTTTTCAGTACTCTGGGACCTCCTGCTGTAGTACTGTTATCCTGTAACTCCAACATGACTGTTGCAATTGCAATAAGCTTGACTTGACATCATGCATGTTAGCAAGGCTTCGTTTTTAATGAAGCAGGTACAGGAAATCGCTATGTGTCGACGTTACGCAGGGTATGCCTAATAACAATGTCTAAGCACAAGAAAAGGTGACGTAAGAAGGCAAGAAAACGCTACCACTAGACACGACAGCGGTTGCGGGGAAACGGGGTAAACTTATGTTCAAGGTACGGTACGGTTCGTTTATGCTATTTCTGAAAAATAAACACCATCCAAATATGTCAACCAGAAAACTTATGCAGGGCGTGCAGAAGCAGAGCCGCATTAATTAAAGCGCACCGCAGGGCCTAGGCGACACAACGGAAGCGGTCGCACGACAAATGAACGCTTCTGTGCCAGCCGCGATAGCTTTGCGGCTATGGCATTGCTCGAGGTAGCGGATTTGACCGAGACAGCCGCATTTCGACGGAGGTGAAATAAAAATTGCTCGCGCACTTTGATTTAGGGCACGTTAAAGAACACTATGGTGCCAAAATTAATCCGAAGTGCGCCACTACGGCGTGCCTCATAATCCGATTGTGGTTTTGACACCTACAGCCCCATAATTCAAATAAAGTATAATACTTCTGCCACGATGCGAAGTGCCATGTGAGGCTATGACAATGCGCAAGCCTCTCAGAGGTTATGAAATATGGCGCACAACAATGCCTCAAGCAAACACACCTCCCTAGGTGCACTACGCGAATAAACAGCGGTGTTGCATGTGAGGTAACGTTTAATATCAACTCACCACTTTCGTGTTGGACTGAACGTTGAAGAAATTAAGCATTCGCCGTCAACATCACCGCTAATTATCGTAAATCAAACAGGACCAAAAGCTTCGCTTACATCGATTCCCCCAGTGCGTGGGATCCGCATAAATTTTTAAAGCATGAAATGATTTTAGGTCCCGTTGTCAGCGACTTTGAGCCAAAAGCCAGAGCCTCCAGCTGACCACTCAAGCTAGAACGTTCGGGTAAGTTGCGAGAACAAAACTAGATCCGCCCAGCCTTTGTACAAGACCGCATTACATACTCTAGTTACTCCCAAACAACTTACAAAAAATATTGCTTCCGAGTTCTTTCTAATGTTTGTTCATGGTATCACTCAAGCTGTAACTTCAAGTACGCTGAAGTTTTATTTGACATTTCCAATACCGGTATTTTTCTTTTTTTGGCACTGAGACAGAGTCGCCTGTGCTCCTTTCAACGCCAGCGGTCCGTGAGGTAACGCCGGTAGCGTCCGGCGCACCGCAATGAGGTTCTGTCTGTGACAAGAAAATATTGCGCCCATGTAGACCAGTGCACAGTATGGCGTGGTACGGCGTGGTGTGGTGGGGCATGGCGTTGCGATCATGCACTACATCCATTTTAACGCGACAGCGTTAAGGAGCTCGTGTCGCAGAAAAGCCGGTGTCGTCGGCGTCGGCGTCGTCGGCGTTCGCCGTGAGCGATAAAACCCAGCAGGCACTTCATGAATAAAAATAACTTGCAAGATGGGCTGGGTGGGAATCGAACCAGGGTCTCCGGAGTGTGAGACGGAGGCGCTACCAGTCAGCCACGAGTTTTTTTTTTCTTTATTACCGGCTTGGCAAGTACATACAAATATTGTCAAATAAATCCGAATGTTAAAAAGTCTAGCCTTTACTAAGACTGACGTGTCATGTTAAAATGGCTTCATCGAAGCCAAACTGTTCAACACTGAAAGCCAATTTGGCGGATCACTTAGCAGTTTCAACACTTCGCTTGTATAATTAACATTCTCGGTAAAATAATACATTGCTGGCCTTGCATCAACATCAGCATTGCGTACAGCCATACGAGTTCGCCACACACTTTGCATACACAATAGCATCAACATGTCCACCGGCACACCGTCAGGTTCAGCACATGGCAAAAACCTTATTCCGAACGCAGTGATAGGAAGCTCCTTTTTTAATGTTCTTTGCAGGATGTCCCAAAGAAAGCGGGCATCGTGGCAGTCAAGAAAAATATGTTCGACAGTTTCTTCCTTGTTACATATAAGACAGTTGTCTGACCACGGGACAAACAAGCCCTTGCTTCTTAGCCATGGCTTAACAGGCAGTGTGCCGGTATGCAGTTTGAAAAAGAATGATTTTGTGTTAGCTCGTACAGGCATATTATTGACTCGCTTGAAAACATCTCGTTCAGGCCCTAAGTAATACATAGAACGATACACTGGTGTAGGTATAAACACTTCAACAAGATCCTTATACAATTGTTTTCGTGACACTGCAAACAAGTAGTCTTTCGAAAAACGAGCGTTTAGAAGACGTATCGCCATGGAAACTTCACGCAGATAGCCCTTTAGTGCCATCGGTTTGATTGCGTGCGACGATACAACAAAATCGGGCAAAGCGTCGCGCAATCTCACTTGGATTACCGTCCGCAGAAACCCATCGCTTTGGTCGCGGAAGAAAACAAATCTCGATACAAGTTGCTTGAAAAACAAATGCGTTAAACCAAGTCCCCCACTGCGCAATGTGTGAAACAAATTACTTCTGCTCGTGCGTTCCCACACCGAACCCCAAATAAACTCTGCAAACACTCTGTGTATTTTTTGAATTGAAGATCGGCTCATGCATAGCACCTGCAGGACGTAGAACACTTTAGCTACTAAAAAGATATTACATACTTTGGCCCTAGCAAACATCGAAAAGTTGTGGCCTCCCCATTTGTTAGTTTGCTCTTTCATTCCGTCTCTCTCGCTCGTCCAGTATTCGATTGGCTCACGGTAGGCACTGAGTGGAACCCCAAGATAAGTGCCGGGTAATACACTCCATTGCATTTTGCAAAAGACCTCTGGTGCATCTGGCCAATTCCCGTGCCAAAGCCCTAAACATTTTGACCAACTTATGGCACTACCGGAAGCCTTGCAAAAAGCTTGGGCTTCCCTCACAGCTTCTGCAATGCACTGTTTATCACGACAGAACACTGCTATGTCGTCGGCATAAGCTAAAACATTTATTTCTCTACCAAAAAATGTGTACCCGCGAATATTATGGTTATGTAGTAACTTTAAACAGAAAGGTTCTAAATAAAGTGCAAAGAGCAAGGCTGAGGTCGGACAGCCTTGCTTTATGCTAGACATTACTGCAATCCGCCTGCTCAGTTTGTTGTTAATGATTAAGTTTGTGGTACAACCATCATACATCATTTTTACCCCGTCCAAAATGACTGATCCGACATTAACATATTCAAGAAGTATAAACAGGATTTCGTGGGACACCCTGTCAAAAGCTTTGGCCAAATCTAGTTGTAGCATAGCTACATGATCTCCCATCGTATCGCAACATTCAAGTATGCTTCGCGCTATATGTATATTTGTGAATATAGTCCTGCCTTTTATACCGCATGTCTGATGTGTACCTACTAGGGATTTGACTACACTTTGAAGGCGATGGGCGAGCACCTTCATAAATACTTTATAGTCAATATTTGCTAAGCTTATTGGCCGGTAGGTCTCTACGGATTGAAGTTTAATGGGGTCTGTTGATTTAGGTATCAGTACTACGTGTGTCTGTCGGAAAGAAGGAGGCGTCCATTTTTGTTCGTAACACTTGGTTATGACGCGGTGCAGAGCGTCAGCCATTTCAACCTTGAAAATTTTATATATCGCTGCCCCAAGTCCATCCGGTCCAGGCGATTTCCTTACACTAAGGTCATCTATAGCCTTTTCAATTTCTGCTACAGAAATCGGCCTCTCAAGGGCATCCTTGAGTTGACCATCAATTTTCGGCATAAGAGGTAAATATTCACTCTTAAACGCAGAGATCTCGCTTGTCCTCTTGCTTAGCAGCGTGCTATAGTAGTCAACGAAAGCACGTTCTATCATTTCCCCGTCATTTGTAAGCTGCCCCTGAAAAACGATTTCTTTTACTTCCTTGGTCATAGCGTACCTCTTCTCTTCACTTAAAGCTCGCTTGGTGGGCGTTTCACCCAGCCATACGCGTTCAGCGCGTGCTCTTAAAACCGCGCCACGATATCTCTCTTCATCGATCACTTCAAGTTTCGCTTTAATTTGTTTAATATCATGTGCAAATATACCAGCCCCGCCGCTTTCCATGTTCAACAGGTATGCCAACGTGCATTGCAGTTGCTTTTCTTCTTGCTTTTGTTTCTGCCGCAACACGCATGCTCTCTCTAAAGCAATTGTTTTCGCTTCGGTTTTGAACATCTCCCAAGCTTCTACAACATTTTTTGCATCCTCAAGGAGAACAGCGTCTAATTTCTCTTTTATTCTTTTAAGAAATACTTCATCTTGCATAAGGTTGTCATTAAGTTTCCATAGGTGCCAATTAAATTTCTGTTCTTTCTTTTTCATACCTATCGTAACCGTTACCAAACAATGATCGCTGAAACTGACACATTCCACACCATATTCAGAAAGTAGTGGAACTAAGTGAACAGGAACATAGATGCGGTCTAACCTTGAGTGGCTGTCTCCTTGAAAATGCGTATATTGCACATGACTGTAAGAACCAAGAACACTCCCAACATCCTCTAGATCAACATCACACAAAATTTCATGCAGAAGTGCGGCACTTTTATCGTGGCTAAGTTGTTTTTTCGATCGATCTATCGGCCGGCATACACAATTGAAGTCGCCAAACATTAGAACGTGTCTTTCACACCGCAAGAAAGACCTCAGATAAACGAAAAATTGTTCACGTTCTCGAGCATTATTAGGGGCGTATACAAAAACCGCCCGCCACAGCAATCCAGAAAAAGAAAAATCACAAATAAGCAAACGCCCCCCTTCACATGAAGTAACTTGTTGCTCTATTATCCCAATGCTATTTCTAATAAACAAAAGGCAGCCCCCAGAAGTACCACTCGCGTGGGAAACGCATACATTGTACTTATTTCTGAAAATTTCAACCAAACGAGCCGTTTTTTCTTCAGATTCAATTTTTGTTTCTTGTACAGCCATCAAATCAATGTCTTTTTCTAGTAACATGCGACTTATCTGACACTGTCTTCGCCTCTGCGACAACCCTCTGACGTTTAATGTCGCCAAACGAAGCGGACTGGTGAGGTTAATAGCGTCTGCCATTGTTTTAGTTAGATTTAGGGTACGCCCCTACACAATTTTTCTTAGGAAACATACGGACTCTGGTATGCAGTGATGCTCGTTGAACATGGCCCTCCCTTTCGAGCCGACGACTGCCAACCCACGAGCCACGAGTTCGATGCTTCAAAGCGGTACAAAAGCGTCTCTAGTGAATGCGGTGTTGCCTTAGAAACGAGCTGTTTCTTAGGCTCAGGCGTGCGTCGCTTGCTCAGGCGCACATTTCCTTGCCGCGCCAAACGCGGCGCTGCTCGACGCTCACCGCGTCCGATGCGGGGCGCGTAGTCGCTGTCTTACAACCCTTGGCGGGTCGACGGGAACGCTGTCGCGTTCCACTCTTGGAGGCGAAGCTTAAGCGTCCTCCAATTTTTTTAAGATTGTGCTTGCTATCATCTCCACCCAATCTGCTTTGTCGGTTGCGATCTCATTCTTACATCTACACTCGATTTTGGGAGAGCCAGTATTTTTTTTTTGCCTGCCCAGCGGCACTTTGTGATGACACACCGACCAATCGACCGACCGATTGACCAGAGGAGCGCACTACGTGAAGAATCCGTTTGCGATCCGTGGAATACCTATCGCCATTAAAAAAAAAACATAAAAGAAAAATAGCTCAGGGCTTTCTGCCTACTTTCGGTAACTCTGCTGATTGTGCCGCGCTCTGGTAAGACCATTTATTGGGGGAGCATACCAATACTAAAATGTTGTACACGTGTATTTGCGCATGCACGCACACACGTAACTCACACGCAACACAAGCTGACTCGTGCTTTTTAAAGATTTTTAACCTACATTTACCATGTCGGCTGGCGTGTTTTCTGAGTGAAGTGCGTTGGTGGAATTAGACGATTAGCGCTCGCCAACCGTGATAGCGAGCTAGCTAGGCGATATCGACCGAGTTCTCCGTCAAACGGCAAAAAAAAAAACAGAGCTATCAGTTTTGCTGTAAATCCGTCGCCGGGTCGTGTAAAAGCACACTACTTGGCCTTATTTTGTCGAAGGGAAATGTGAGAGAAAGGGAGCGGAGGGGTGGCCGACAAGAGGGTGTCCGTATAAAAAGCAATACCGGGAGGAGTGAGCCAGGATAGTGAAAACATAAGAGCGGGGCTACCTGCGCCTTGCAAGGCAGTCGACCCGACACCTACTCTCAATGTAATCTGCGTCTTGCGCAATACTCAGTCCGCATCGACAGAACAACACACTCAAGTACCACTGTCTACGAACCTCTCGCATCACCTGTGGAGCGAGGCGGTGCGAAATTGTCGTAGCCGTAGACATAACAGTGTTATACACAAGAACCCCTCAAACGTGAGTACCGCCTCTTTTGGCTGCTATCGCACACCTGTCGCTTTCGCGTGGTGGACAAGCAGCGACACTGAAAGGGGGAGGGTGGGGGGGGGGGGGACCCACACGGTGAGTACAGTAAGCTTATTATTATTTCATAATAAAGGGACACTAAACGGCAAACATTTTTAATCTTTGTTGATAAGGCTTTTGCGATAGCAAAACAGCCACTGATGTCATGTAAGGATGCTTTGTAAGTCAGAATAGACGTGAAACAAGATAAGTAGTGGCGGTAACGCTCTCGATCTTGTGCAGTGGCTCGCCGCGAGGTCATTGATTTTGACAGCGTCTTTTCTCGGTTATTGCTAACCGTTTAAAAGGATTACATTGCATTTCAAATGAACCCAAAGGCTCGGATTCGCAAGCGTTGAGAACATTTCCTTCGCTCAAAACGGCCCAAATAAAAAATAAAGTAGAAAGAACTTTTTAAATCCGTGACGGGACATATGACGCATACAGGCGCTTAGCTATTGGTGCGAAATACGAAACGAGAAAGTTTAGGCCTCCATTTTCTCCAGTAATACTCAACCTTTTCCTGTCAAATAACTAAGGAGAGACTTTTGAATGGATACTTAAATAATACTAAGTTACGAATAGAGCCCTTTAGTGTCCCTTTATGTGGTGTACATGTGAAGCTAACTTAACATTCACCAGCATTCTCGGTGCCACCTGGAACCTACGTCATAATGGCGTATTATCCGTGCAGACTGCCCCGCTCATTCATCCATACATCCATCCATCCATGCAGCCCCATGCAGCAAAAAAATCAAGATGCATAAGTGGCCTATCACGTGACCTTCCGCCAGTGCAGGCGGATCTTGGTATATTTATTACTATTGAAATGCAGTACACATCTTTTCATTATGAGCGATTTCTTACTTAAAATGCGCAGATAGGCGTTCTTTTGTGGCGAGTAGAAAAGGGGCACTGCCTTCGCCTTCTTTTTCGATAAGCTGGCTTGGCTCGTCTAGCGTGTTTTTAAAAAATGTAATCAAAAATCAGTTTCACCTTTAACGAATTGTTTTTTGGAGAAATCAGGCATGGTAGCTGAACACTACGTTTTGATAACAGCGTCTGAACAAAAACAAATTGTGTTTGTTGATAACGCAGTCAATTTGTTCTGAAAAATGAATCGGGAGAATTGATGAAGATGTATTGCGCACGCGAGAGGGGTGCATCGTATAACTTAAGAAGAGTCAGAACAGCAAGTTGTTTAAATCTGTACTCAAGCCGAAAAATTCCAGACTACAGATAAAGCACGTCGTTAGCCACAAAACGTGGCAGCCCAAGACACAGACGCAGCGCTTGCCTTTCTATTAGTATTAAAGGTCTTAGCTTGTAAGCTGAACATCCTCAATAAAGAACACAGCCAAATTCGAGAATGGGGCTGACGTAAAGCTTATAAATCATCAGCAACGCAGCTTTACGCATACCCTTCTTTTTTTTTTTTTTACTGAAATGGTGCAACAATCCCATTGCACTTTCTTCTTTACTAGAATTTGTTTCGATTTGCTGTTGCTAGTTTAGCGTACCATCGTATGTTATTCCCAAGTACTTCAAAGCTGCAACTTGCGGTACCGGCTCATTTCGATAATGAAGATAAATGAAAGCGGGATTTGACAATCGAAATACAAGTAACAAGCATTTCTTGACATTAAGGAAAAATACAGTCCGTCCAGCCAGGACTCGAGTGCAAACAAATAAGATTGCAAAATTTGGTGCAACGTATTCACATCCCGTGATGTGGAGAAAAATGTTATTGCATACAAATAAAAATTCCACATCCTGATGAATTGGGATAGACGACAACAAAATCTTAAATAAAATCGAAGAAAGAATAGATACTTGTGGTATGCTTCTTGTCTATATGTACCCACTGTAACTCCATCCTTGAAACAAAAGAATTATCTATTGGAAATGGACTCTTCTATGCAGGCCCCTAGATAGCCTGGGACAGCATAGCTTGCTAATCTATAAATTAAAATTGTATGCTCGACAATGTCTTATGCTTTCGCAATATCTAAAGTTACCAAAGCTGCAACATATCCTGATAGACCTGCGAGTCGAATGCAGCTTTCTAAATAAACGGGAGCTGACCATGTGGAACATTGCGGCCTAAATCCCATTTGTCTCAAGCACAGAATACTCTGGGAAGAAGTGAATTCATTGACCCGGACAACAATTAATGGAGGAGGAGGAGGAAATAACTTTAATGTGTCCTGAGGAACCCCTCCCCACCCACTCTTGGTTTAGTGGGCGGTAGGGGTCGCGGGCCGCACCCACGTTGGGACGGGAAGCCCGTGAGCCTCCGCCCTTTCGTGAGCCCTCTGGACGGCCCGGAGCTGGGTCTGGATCACTAAAGAAGAAGACTGGGTGGGCGCCCTGCAAAGCGACGACAACAATTAATGTTTCTATTATTTTGACTAGATTTGACGTAAGTGCAATTGGCCGAATGTTGTCCAAGACATATCCGAGGTTTTGATTTTTAAGTAAAAGCACAATTTTCGCATTTCTCGAAGGGTACAGGATCCATGTACGTTGAAGTGAACAGTTGACTATATTGAAAAGCTCATTAGGGAAAGAGTTAAATAGCAGTCTAATCATAGATGCTGTGATACGGTCTGGTACAGGAGCCGATTGCTTTGCAGTTAAAATGACATCGGGTAATTCCGTCATGGTTACTCCTACAGATTCCGATCTCAAACTATTAAACCTCCTAGGTCAGGGCACTGCGAAGAAAAGCGTGCTTCAAGCCATTTGCGATACCATCTAGTGAATCAACCGCCTCTTTGGGGTGTAGAACAGCGGAATGCGACCGTACGGACAGTTGGACAAATTTTTACCTCCGTAAAAACCTACGAAGTGCCGATCTTCTGTCTGGTTTTGACAAAAATGAATGCAACCCGTTTTTTTTTCATCTTTAGTTATTGCCACAGTTCTTTTAAACAGAGCTGCATATAATTTATAGTCAATGCAATTTTTTCGTGAATGATTATGTTGAAGACTTTTCCATGCCGTTTTTCTTCGCCTGTAAGCCTGTGTACATGCTTCATTCCACCAAGGTAAGTTTGAAGGTGAGCTGCGAGACATAATCACAAACTCAGCGTGCTGAATCGCAGAGTTTAAAGGTAATACCAGCGAGTCAGCCTTTCGCTGATCATCACAAGTGGTCAACAATGATACCTTTGAATTTAACGCTGACTTATAGGTTTTATAATAAATGAGCTGTCTTTGCCGAGCAGTAGGAGCCTGACGTAAAAGCATAATTTCAAATATAATGGGTAAATGATCGTTACTTGTTTCATTGTCAAAGGTATCCCCCGATGAAATAGACATCTGAGGAGACGAGCAACTCCGGTTTAATGCAGATGAGAATCGCCCAACGTAGAATAGTAATTCGACCTGAATTGTGACATTGAAAATTGCTATCATTCGCCCAATTCCACAATCTCTTTTCACAAACATCTGTTTTCATTCCCCAAGAAGTGTGGTGAAAATTAAAATGCTCTGGCAGGAGCATTACATTTGAACAAGTTCGGTACAATGAGTCCAGGTGGTCAGTGCACTTGACTCTGTTCTGGAAGTACCCATTAACCACTGTAAACCAGGCAGTCAAAAATCTAACCCTAAAAGTTCGCAGTCTGAACACACATGTTCAAAAGAAACAGTTACCTTAGCATAATTTTTTGACGAAACTAATGCTAACAGCCCTCCGCTTCTACCAGGGTGATCTAAACAAAATGTTCAAAAATTATTAACAATAAGTCACTATATTGATGAAAACAATAATTCTTGAAGTAAAATAAGACCTGGAATTAGCTTATGAACTAGATAAAATAGGTTATAAACAGGATATACGGCAGCAATTTAATTTAAGAACCTTTACAGATGCAATGGTGATCCTAGTATGGATGATTCCAGGGCAGAACGCGATGCATCCTGCACATGGAGTTCACTGTTAGATATAGGAGAATCAGTGGGAGACTGTGGGAAACTCAAACGCCTGTTGTTAATGGTTAAAAGCCTCATGTGTCCAAATGAGTGGCTGGGTCCTGCAGCCGAAAATAGCGTAAAACACGCGGAAGTATCATATTCAATTTCTGCCTGACTGTCAAAGTTCGTTTCTATTGAATGTTCAGCAGAAATACTAGTTAAAATGGGGGCAACAGCGGAAGAGTGCGATAGTAGGAGGCCGTTGAACTTGGCAGTTAGCATCTCGGTAATACTTTCAGCGAGCGTGTTGAAGAGATGCTCCGTAACTATTGGCATTGCCTTGTCAATAGCTGCGGCTCATGCGGCCGACACTGTGGTTTCTAGCGATGTGGACTGACGGGATGCAGTGGCTGCGTAACCGACATCACGCTCTTTAATCTCTGCTTTTGCATTGGCACGAGAACAATGGCGTTTCTCCGCAATCTCAAGTACCTGAATCTCACGGCTTCGTGCAGGACAGTTATTATCCGTAGCACTATGTGTTGCTTTGCGCAAGCAACACCTCGGGGCATCTACGTCGCAGGCTGATGCGCGGTGAGAGCCGCCACACTTGCACATCTCACTGAATATCTGCAGGCATTCGCACTGTGTCCATATCTCCAGCAGTTTCGGCACTGCAGTGGTCTAGGGGTCAACGTCTCCACACGGGATAAATACGGCCATGCCTTCCCCTCAGATAAGGGCGTTAAACCGGTGAACGATACAATAACACTCTCAGTTGTAACTCGGTTATCGTGCACTGACCTATTGCATATGTAGACAGAAACAACACCTGCTGGAGAGGGCATCTTCAAGAAAGCCTCAAGAGGGATATTGGTGTGTACCCCACGAACAATGCCCTTCACGCATGCGAGGTGAGGAGGCACGAAAGCAGGAACCACGATGCTAGCGAATCTCGTGCAGTTAAGCAAATCATTGAGGCAGTGAACATTAGACGACTTACACTAAATGCCAGTCTTGCCAAACACCTCACCTCTGAGATGTCAACGAAATGTTCCGTTATACTACGCCACTCCTTCTGGAAACTTTATGATTGAGCCAACCGAATAGATCCACCATGGGCGGGAACGAGCGCCATGGGCAAGGTATTCGCTCCGTTCATAAGGAAACACTCCAGAGGCACCGAATCAGTTGGACGACTATAGTCGACCAGGGCGAGTCCTGGCCGGGACCGGAGACCGGCATTCACGGCCGCTAGAAAGAAAGGAAAAAAACAACCTATGGAAGGAACAAAGTACAACAATCAGTTAAAATTTGTCCAATATCCTCTCGCACACAAGACGAGAGGAATCGAGGCAGACAAGCTTGGCCAGGCACGCGAACCCGTCAGCAGGTCTCCTTGGTTCAAGCTCCACCAAAAATATTGCTGTTGTTGCCTCAAAACAAGGCTCCTACCCCCGAGGGGGATTTGCCACACTGGATAGATTGAAACACACACCTAATAACATACCAAAGGGTTTAAAGGTGAACATTTAGACCGAATCATTTGGCAATTAACTGATAACACAAATTTTGAGAGTACCTATACATCAACTAAATAAATAAAAAATAAAATTCAACTGAAATGCTAAAGAATAATATTAAAAATAATATAAAATGTCCCACGGTCGGTACCCTAGCAGCGTACGCGCAAATCATCGAACCATGGCTTGTGCCTAATTAACAGGCACCAAAAGGCAAAATGTTTTTTGCTGTAAGTGCTAAATTTAGTTTACTAGTTGGAAATATTAGGAACATACTGCGGATGGAGGAGAAGCGGTGGCAAGAAAAAAAGAAGTAGTCAATAGTTTCTGGTTCACTACAAGAAGAGCTGAGGTTACTTATGGATAAACCAGATCTATGAAGGTAAAAATTTAAGCGGGGAACTCTGCAGCGGTAACTTGCTAACGTGACCGCGCATTGGCTCAAAGCATTTGCTCATGTTCCACTGAAATGTTAGAGGTCGAAAATCATCTGCTGAAAGTATGGATGGTTCGATCAATACAAGTCAACAATAAAGAGCGTTGGAATCTATTTCCTGTTATAAAAGAGAAATCAGGAAGGACATTGCCGGACGACAGAATTCACTTTGTCCTCCAGTTTTCTGCTCTACTCTTAGGCATCTTCTTCTTTATCCGCAGAACAGCTGGCTCATAACAATATTGTCAATGTTTAACACTTTCCCTCAGAACAATATGTAGTATGCTTTTGACATTCAAGCAGCTTTTCAACAGCAAGAAATGGAATCAGTGTCCCCTGTTTTGAGCATTGGATTAATGCCGGCAATTCACCCAGGCTTAAAATTTTGCTAATACAATCTCTTTGGGAATACCAAATGAGATTGTACCTTGAAACTTTCTTTGCACTTTCTCATCTCGGTCTAAAAATCTAGTTTGAAATGGCTGCTATAACCATGCTCTAAGATTGTTTTAATGTAGGTTAAGTACATAACTTACTTAAGAGATACTTGCTTTAATTTCCAGTGAAGGAACCATAACATCTGCTCCAGTTGCATATAAGTTTTTGGTAATCTGAGGTTTTCAGCCCCACTTTAAGATAATGTGCTGAAGAAAGTAGAACTACACGCATCTCAACGAGACTGGCGAATAGTTACGATAGCTTCCTACATTACGCTTGCTACTACGAATGCAAAATTCTAGAGCTCTATTTTGTTATAACACAAAAAGACGCGGTCTTGACAACTCATCTAATGTTTACCGTGGGGTTGCGCCGCCGCTCTACGTACTGCAGAATATTGATTTAAGCTTCTTCATACAGATTCACAGTATACCAACAGTGCGAGACACAGGACGAGATAGTAGACGATGCCCATGTCTGCTAGAATGCCGTCGTGCTGCGCACACAAGTGAGTGACGCTGCTAAAAAAATTGTGGTGCCGGCTGTTACGCCTTCCGCAATATTCAAAGAGAACTTCTACGCGTAATTACAGCACACGCGCAGCGCCAGAGGAACCAGGCTAGCGCTAAGATTGAAGTTCCCAACACAAATTTCATTACACGTTCAGTAATCACAGATCATTTGCGGCTTCCTTAAAAGGTAGACGTGAGCTTTCGGGTTGGTGCTTGCTGCTAAGTATGGTGAAAGAATATGACTAGGAGCAGGAACCGCTCATGAGCAGTTACGAGCAATATACACACACCATTTTTTACGTGTAGCGCACGAGGGTCGCTCGGAGCTGACATGACGGCTTCGTTACAGCCGAATTCCGAATACTACATGTGCGGTGAGGGTAGGTATACGGGCTTGTTGATAGGTCCTCTTGTAATTTTTTGTAGCGCGGGCAGGACGACACGGACACAGAAGGCACACGAGACAGCCCACAGCGCTGAACGACCAGCTGCGTATAGCTTTTTTACGTGCGTCATGTCTGTCCACACTGAATTTCAAGAATCGCTTTTGCGCACTGCAAAACAAATTTAAACGTTCAAGTGACTTTAAATTATGAAGCACACGTGCTATTTGCTCCTTTTAAAGACTAGTCGACAATGTCGTAACGCGCAGGGTTTTTTTTTTCGTTACACTTTAAAAATTATGCGGCGTATGCCACAAAATTTGGCAGCAAGCAACCCTGGGTGCATCGTACCAGCGTCATTGTTGAAATCTCAGTTGTGGGAAATGAGCCCATTAAAAATCGCATTGCGATGGGTGAGACTCCATCGATCTTTTCAAGCTCCAGTCGCAGCATCTGAAGCAGGCGTGACGCGTTTCTCAGCGTTTGCACGCACGGGCGCGCGTCATGCAATTTCGGATGCCATGCGCAGCCTTCGCGGCCGCTCCGGTAGATGGCGCTGACTGTTTTTAGGGAAGGGACGCCTAGATCGGGATGCCTTAGAACATGCACCTATAAAGCGAGATATAAGAAGGATATAACAAGCATGTGCTTGGCTGCGGTAAAGCAGGGAAACGATGGAGCATGTTTTATTAGAATGTGAGGACGTCTGCCCAGCAGTCGATTTAGGCACCACTGGCCTCCTTGAAGCTCTTGGGTTCAGCGAGAGCAGTGGAAAAGTAAACATGTCCACAATAGAGATTAGTAAGAGGCGATTGGAAGATTGGTGGAAGAAAAATAGGGAAACGACAAAAAAAACGGAGACGTAAAAAATCGAAGTTCGCAATAGAGGATCGGAAAATTTGGTTGTGGGAGTTCATCGTGTTTTCTTTTTCTTTTTTTTAAATCTAGGTAGAACATTAGGCAGTATAGTAGCAAGAGCTTGGTGGCGCAACCCACCACCCCGTTCCAAAGGGGACGTTGTTATGTTTGTTCCTTGGGATTTGCCTGACGGGAGGCCAGTGCTGTGGTGTGTCGACCGTGGAGGCATCATTCATCCCCACATGGTGCCCTCTTCGGGCACATGACGACTAAGTGCACGGCGTCAACTACGGAAGCGGCCGCCGGCTCACCGACTGCTATTCGGCCCCTCCTCGTGCGGGCAGCAATGCACCCCCTCCCTCCTTTGTGCGGCGGCGCCCAGGGGCAACCCTTTTAGCGACCACCCAAGGACTATGTTTCAACACCTTGCCTTGCAGAGTGGTCCCTTTGTCGTATGCCGGGCCATTGAACTTGCCCAGCGCACCATACCTACCGACCGCCAGATTGGCCTGACGGCGCACCGCGGTGCCCGGAGGCGCCGGCCACTGAAAGCGGCGTTGGGACCACGGAGGCTGCCCGGACCCTCTCTCTCTCTAAACTGTTCGTCCTTAGGGACTGTCTGGGGAATCTGGGGACGGGAAGTGTTATTTAAGCAGCTTGCAGCTGCTTTGTTGGTCTCTCCTGATATCCACGCCAACTTGTACATACTGTATAAAGAATTCTTCGCCGAGAAAGCTCTCCTCGTCTCTGACTCGGCGTGAAGTGGGGTCAAGACCTCCTGCCGGCCACGCATACCTCGGCACACGCAACAACGTTCATAACATCCATCCAACCATCCAAGCGCGAGAAAGTCCCGCCTGCGGCACACGCCTCATACATAACTCGTTTCAACGGTGGCAGGACGTTGTGTCGCTATTTTATTTATTTTATTTTATTGTACCCTCAAGACCGAAGTATTACAGAGGGGAGTGGGTTAAAAAAACATACACAAGTAAATAAACAAAGCAGCAATAAACAACAAATGTGATTAGTTAATTGCATCCGGGAGTAATTAAGTCTGATAAGGCCGAACGAAACTTTGAGTTGTCCTTGATTGCGACAACTGTGCCGGGAAGGTGGTTCCATTACTGAGAAGTCCTAGGAATGAATGATTCGTTACAGGTTCTGGTGCGGCACTGAATGATTCCAACCTTATGGCTATGGCCGATGCGAGAGGAAATGTAGGTAGGAGGTGATATTAGATTATCGCCTAGGTACGAAATGTGGAAATATAGTTTATGAAATAAAGCAAGACGAAAGCACTTACGCCGGGCTGAGAGAGGAGCAAGCAGCAAAGAGTTTTTCATGGCAGTTACGCTTGATGTACGGCTGTAGTTGCTATGAATAAAACGTACGGCATTGTTTTGGATTAGTTCGAGTGATTGAGTAAGTGTTTCGAGGTGCGGGTCCCAGATAGATGAAGCGTACTCCATTTTACTCCTAATAAGCGTTTTGTATAGAATTAATTTTAATGATGTAGGAGCAGAAGAAAAGTTTCGGCGAAGATAGCCTAGCATGCGATTAGTATTGTTAATTACGTTGTCGATGTGCAACGACCAGAAAAGTGACGAGGTTATGTGGACGCCTAGGTATTGATACGAGGTTACGACCTCCAGGGGAGTATCATTAAGGTAATAGTTCGGTGGAGGAATATGGCTGCGAGTTACACGCATACATTTACATTTACTTACGTTAAGTTGCATTAACCATACGCCACACCAGTTAGAGATAGCGTTTATATCGTCTTGTAAGAATTTGTTATCAGATTTGTCCGAGATTTCACGGAGGATAACACAGTCATCTGCGAAAAGGTAAATATTAGAACAAACGTCATTGGGTAAGTCGTTAATGTAAATTAAGAAAAGAAGAGGGCCTATAACTGATCCTTGGGGCACACCAGAGTCTACAGGATTAGATGGGGACACATGATTTTCTACCACAACATACTGTGACCGATTAAAGAGAAAATGTTCAAGCCATGCAAACAGGTGACGATCAAGATTAAGTTTACTAAGTTTAAATAGAAGTAATTTATGGCACACTTTGTCGAAGGCCTTGGCGAAATCAAAGAAAACACAGTCTGCGAAAGAACCTTTGTCGAGATTAAGATGAAGGCTGTGAGTAAAAGAAAGAAGTTGGGTTTCACATGACAAGTTTTTTCGGAAACCATGTTGTGCTTTTGTAAAAAATGAATTATTGTGTAAGTGCTTAGCTAAATGTGAGTACAGAATATGTTCAAGAACCTTGCAAGGAATGCTTGTGAGGGAAATGGGGCGGTAGTTGAGTGGCGAATGTTTGCTACCGGACTTATGAAGTGGGACCACCTTCCCGACCTTCCAATCTGTAGGTAGCCGATGGGTATCTAAGGATTGCTGAAAAATTTTAGAAAGCAGAACAGATGAATAAACAACAGTATTTTTCAGGAATTTTGCATTAACCAAATCAGCACCAGGACTTGATGACAACTTGAGACCTTTAATTACATTTTCGACCCCAAGAGGTTCAATGATAATAAAGTCCATAGGTGGGTAATTGCAAGACTCGAGCGTTGGAAGCACAGGGTTACTACATACGATAAAGTTGTTACAGAACACAGAGTTAAGGATATGGGGACATACATCGTCGGTTACCGGTGAAGCATTGGAATCAATCAACGTGATTGAATTATCTTTGGAAGGGTTAATAACACGCCAAAACCTTTTAGGGTCATTCGCAAGCATTGTGGGCAAAGTGTGTACTTGGAATGTCTTTTTGGCAAGTTTAATAGCTTCTGTGTAAGTACTGTTTGCCTCCTTATAAGCGTCCCATTTCGATGCCAGTGAACTTTTATTGGCTATTGGATACAGTCGTTTTTTTTTGGTTTGAAAGCTTTTTTAACTTGGAATTGAACCAGGGTTTCTTAACATTGCAGGATATTACGCTTGATGGAATAAACTTGTCGGTGAGCTCATGTATCTTATTTTTGAAAAAGGTCCAGTTCTCATCAACCGTGCGATCATAAAATTGGCTTAGGAAAGGATCAAGAAAATTAGCTAGATGAATATTAATATCGTCAAAGTTTGCCCTATCATAATGGTAAATTATTTTTTTTTCAACAATTGGTTTTATCACAGGAGATAATATGTTGAAAGAAAGACCCAGGTGATCGTTTAAGCCCGGTAAGCATGAAACATTGGTAACTATGTCAGGATGAGAGCATAATATTAAGTCAAGGAGGTTAGCGGCGCTTTCCGAGATCCTCGTTGGTTCTAATACTAATTGTGTTAGGGAAAACAAAGAGCTTTGATTTAATGATAGTGCATTACCGTTGACCGTCCTTCTGAGATGAGTCTGCCGCAAATTTTTGTGATTGAATAGCGATACATACAGTGACATAAACAGCGGCACATATCCACTGACCCAAGGTGGTGTCAAAGGGGGTAATTGAAGAGTGCACATTCCCAGTGGAAGACACCCTGACACCCAAGTTGGTGTGACAGAGGTTAGATATAGGCAAAACAAATTACGGCAGAACTCATCTCTTGATAACTGTCGACAGTAATGTGAGTACACTCTTAGGCAAAGTTGCACCCTTTGGCTTGCCCTTTCTGCCACACAACAATAATCGTTATCTGCCTTGATGCGTTTCCTTTCTTTAACGCTGCGAGCCCGGTACTTTCCAGTAGCGAACGGCACGCGCGTTATCAGCATAGAACAGTTTACACCCTTTGGAGTGCCCCTTCTGATAACGCGCGTGCCGTTCGTTACTGGAAAGTTCCGGGCTCGCAGCGTTAAAGAAAGGAAACGCATCAAGGCAGATAACGATTATTGTTGTGCGGCAGAAGGGGCAAGCCAAAGGGTGTAACTCTGCCTAAGAGTGTAGCGTTCGAGCGATGTGGCCACATACGGTATTCTTGAAGTTGCCTTTGTTGAGAACGTGCAGTGGTAATTCTGAGACTCATTGGGCTATATACCACGTACTCCGATAGCGTTCAACTTCGCAACCGCACTCGTTTGCCAAGGTCACCTATGAACAGGGCGGCATGACGACGACTGTACGACGCCGACGCAGTGGCGATGGAATGATGAAGGAATGAAGGGACGCCAAAGTAGGGTATAACGACGACTGCATAACGAAAATGAGATGTCGATTCTTAATATATGACAATGGTGTGACGACAACAGCGATACAATGGCGACATGAGGACAATGAGATGACGACGACTGTACGACGATGATGACGTGGCTACAACGGCATGAAGACCACCAGATGGAGGAGCTAGAATGAGGGCGATGTAACCACCACGGCGGCATGACCGCGGCGGCATGACGACGACGGTATGACAACGGATGTGTGATAACGTCTGTCAGACGAGGACGCAATGATGACCATTGCATGATAACGGCGCCATAATCGCGATTAAATGAAGACAGCTTGATTATGACAGAATGACGAAGAACGAATTACGTCGATGAATCGATGAAGGCGGTATGACGACAATGGGATGACGTTACTGAAGTGATGACCATCGTGACACTAAGATGGCATGATCGCAACGGCATCACGACGACTCTGGCTCACCACAACGGCATGAGGAGAGTCGGATGTCCAGGTTATAATAACGACGAAATAAGACCACGATGACATCACAACGATGCCAGTGGTGTGACAACGAATGCATGGCGACGACCCAAACTATCTGTCTATACACCTATTTATGTATGCCCTTTTTCATTTACCATATTTCATACGTTTAGCATTCTTTGGAAAGGTTCATCCACTTAAATATGGTAAATTAGAAAGGGCACAGACAGACAGACAGACAGACAGACAGACAGACAGACAGACAGACAGACAGACAGACAGACAGACAGACAGACAGATAGACAGATAGATAGATAGATAGATAGATAGATAGATAGATAGATAG
Organism: Dermacentor albipictus; assembly: GCF_038994185.2. Classification (NCBI taxonomy): domain Eukaryota; kingdom Metazoa; phylum Arthropoda; class Arachnida; order Ixodida; family Ixodidae; genus Dermacentor; species Dermacentor albipictus. The sequence continues at coordinate 62,973,541 of NC_091824.1, read as the reverse complement.
ATAGATAGATAGATAGATAGATAGATAGATAGATAGATAGATAGATAGATAGATAGATAGATAGATAGATAGATAGATAGATAGATAGATAGATAGATAGATAGATAGATAGATAGATAGATAGATAGATAGATAGATAGATAGATAGATAGATAGATAGATAGATAGATATTATTCGGATTAATACCGCAGACTGGATGAACCTTCCCAAAGAACGCTAAACGCATTATATATCTGAAATGAGAAAGTGCATTACTATCACTGCCACACAACCTAGGAGGAAACGTGTTAAGGGAAAAATGGGGAGAGTAAACGCTGGGGAGAGCAAACACTAAACTTTATATCGGCGCTATTATTACGCCATCTTGTTAAAAACATTATTACTAGTTCATAATGTGAATGATTAGAACCTTTTCAAAACTTTCTTAGGGAATGCATTTATTGAAAGGCACCATACTCTCTCTAATATCTTCTCTTGTTCGAAGGAAAGGAGTTGCAAGGCTAACGGCTGCGAGGACACTCACTTCCTCACCCAGATCACTCCCGCGAACTTCGACATCGATGCCGCCGAATCCCTCTCTCTGAGGATAGATGAACTCGGCGTAGTGGTCGCCTTTCGAAGTATGAAGAGTCGCTGGTTCTCGTAGTGGCCTCCACGAGCTCGGCACGATGGTCAAAGGCAACGAAATTGCACCCGAGCGATCTGCTTGCGCTGGGTATGACGCTGCAGTACGCGCACTGGTGGAATGCGGTTACTGGTGGTAGTGGGGGTGAAAACATTTATTGATTATTGAGCCTTATGATTACAGCCTACTGGTGGATCAGCTCGATATCGAGTCTCTCGCTGTCCGGTACCTGAGATCGCTGACTGGAGTTCTGCGGTAGTGGAGGCAGCGTCTGGTCTCTTCCTATGCGATACTTTAGAATAATGTGCAGGATGCAGCTCGTGTCTCCCCGCACAGTTCAACGGGTGGATCATTCTCGGGAAGGGTTCTCGGGAAGACCAGTATTTAGGAGCTGTGAAAATTGAAAAGGTGCCGTTCGCGATATAGTCTATTTCTGAACTTAGCTGACACGAAGTGTTTGGCATTGCACCTGATTAGCATTATCGATAAATGGCTGCTCTAACGAATCACAAGCAGCTGTAGCTGTAGATGAGCTAATAAAATGATTCGTACATCAGACACCTTCAAAACCCAATACTATATAGTAGCAGGTGATTGGAACAGGTTGGCATCGCAGGGGTTCTGTCATGCGCCTGCAAGAAAGCTACATAGGAATCTCGGCCAACAGCCACGGGCGCCTCCACTACTCAGGAATACATAGCGCAGGAGCACCTCACGGGTAACGGCATTACCCCGAGGTGTCGGTGACTGGCGACACCGCGCACTCCGAGCCAGCAGCCACGCACGCCACAGCGAGAGATTCGATTCGGGGTGGCAGAGCACAGGAGTACCTCACGGGTAACGACATTACCCCGAGTTGTCGGTGACTGGCGACACCGCGCACTCCGAGCCAGCAGCCACGCACGCCTCAGCAAGAGATTCTTTTTTTTTTTAGCATACAGGATGGCAAGGGTATATTGAACTATACTTTAGGTGTCGGTGAATCATGGCATTCTGCACACACGCCTTGTATGTCATGCATACGCTCAGGTGTAGCCGAACTACACCAGGTGCCGTTGGCTGGCGACGCCGCGTACTCAGAGCCGCACGCACGCCTCTACCATAGATTCGGGGAGATTGAGAGTAAGAGGACCTCAGGGTAGTGAAATTACCCTCAGATGTAGGTGACTGGGGACTAGGTGACTGGAGACGTGCACTCCGACCCGATAGCCACGGACGCCTGCTCGGAAAATTCGTGGTTGTTGAGGGCGGGAGAACTCTATCTGCAGCTTAGGAACGCGCAGGTACCTGGTACTGACCATCCTCTATTTCATGCCTGCGTCAACCTTGCATCCATGTAATTTGGTCTTCGGTAAGTGTACTTTGCTACCTTTATCTTTCTCTGTCGTTGCAATTCGTCATCCGTAGTTTACACAGTCGTTTAGTTGTATCATTAAATAAACTTTTTTAAGGTGAGTAGCTTTCTTTGGGAGCCGGACGCATTTTTGCGTATGTGTGCTAATTCACTCACGCTCGGGAATTCCTGTTTGTGAGTGGCGGGCTGATCGCGTAGCCTAATGAGAGGACGAGGAGCTGCGAGGAAGGCTTGCTTGCTTGCTACCCGATTGGTGCACGTGCGTCGGATGGTCCGTCGCCGGGTCGCTGTAGAAGCACACATGGTCGCACCTTATGCTAACCTGTGGATGCAGGCTAGAATGGAATGGCACAATAAATTACGCTTGCTTTGCATAGAAGTCGCGCAGATACTACCAAGCGTGAGGACAAAATATTACCAATTGCAGGCAAATGTAACAATTACGCCAAAGTACAATCGCAATTCCTGTGGTGATGGGAGGCGTACATGGAGAGCACGTCTGTGTGTGTGCAGTTGTGGCGCTCAGTAAGTCCATTTGTCTGTCTATGGTAAGTTGTGGTGAATTTGTGAGACGTAGAGCAAGAGCGGAGAAGGTCGTCGGCAACTTTTGAAAGAGAGCAAGAGCTCCGATCAGTGAGTAGCTGACGAGAAGCGCCATGGTGCAGGATCACTTTTTGAAGAAGGAAATCGGCGACATCACTTGCATGGTTGGTAGCGCTCGTGTGACGGCGACCCACTTTTCACCCAAGGATGGCGTTGGAAAGGGGCCAAGGAGGTCCAAGCTGACGCTGAAAGAAGGTTCATTTGGGATGTCTATCGGCTGAAAGTACCCAGTGGGAAGAAAGGAGGCTTCTTGCGGTTTTGGCAGAATTGCAAGCCGCGACGTTGCATCAAATTGAGCGGTATAGCCCATGCCACAAGATGCGTCTGTGAACGCGATCGTAAGTGCGGGAGACACACAAATGGCCAGCGGTGGATGCGAGAACAGTAGAGCGTAGATGCTGAGGAACAAGAAGCAGCAGTTCAGCACCATCGGCCTGTACGTTGCTTATTAGGAACACGCGGAGGAAACGGTCGTGTTTTACCGAGGTCAGGAGCTCGATAACAGTACGTAAGGACGAGTCGCGACGCTGTTCGACGGTGACGTTGAGGAAGTCGGTAATCGACAAAACGCAAGCATCGGCTTCAAGTTCTGTGGCGCCAGGTGGATCGACCAGATAGCGGGAGAGGCAGTCGGTATCCTGATGCAGCTGCCCAGATTTATAGTATACAGAGGAGATGCACTCTTGTAAACGTAAAGCCCAGCGTCCAAGACATGTGGGGTATTTGAGTGAGGACAGCCAACATAAGGCGTGGTGGTTTGTGATGCCAGAAAAAGGTATGCCGAACAGGTAAGCGAGGCAGTTAGCAATGGCCCAAATGAAAGCAAGGCACTCACGTTTGATTATTGAATAATCCCGCTCTGAGGCTCAGAGAAGGCGGCTAGCGAAAACGATTACGCGATTTGCATCCCGTTGATGTTGCGACAAGATAGCATCGATGCCGTGGCCACTTGCAACAGTGCGAACTTCAGTGTAGGCAGATGGATCAAAATGACCCAAAATGAGCGGATTTATGAGACGAGCAGTAAGCGCTGAAAATGCCTCAGCTTGCTCACATTCCAACAGAAACTAATGTCCTTTTTGAGGAGATCGGCGAGAGGACGGGCTATGTCAGCAAAGTTCTGAATGAAGTGCCGTAGGTATGAACACAGCCCAAGTAAACTTCGGACATCAGCGGACGAACGAGGAGATGGAAATTTGCTGACAGCACGTGTTTTGTCAGCGTCAGGCTGTATACTGGTAGCGTCGGTTAAGTTTCCGAGTGCTCGTATTTGACGACAGCCGAAATAGCATTTGGCAGAATTGGCCTGTCGGAAGACGTAAAGAATGGCCTCTCTCTTTTCCGTTGGAAGAAAAGACTATTACGTCATCATGGTAACAGAGGCATGTGGCTTTTAACTTTGATGCTGTTTCATGACGTTACCTTTTCACCTCCCGAAGGTCATGACTCGTTACCGGAGGAATAATTTAAAGGTCTAGTTTGAAAATAATAAGAAAGCTTCGTCGAGAAAAAAAAAATAAAGACAAGTAAAACATGAAGTATAAAACTCCGAGCAGGTCATCATCTTCATCATAATCATCGTCTTTAAGTGACTTGGGCCCTCTATTCTGTACAGGCATTGATGATGTTGAGCCGCGACCTGGTTAATTTGTTCAAGAAAATGTTACCGACACTGCCTGGCGAGAACCATATAACCGTGCTAATTTAGCATAATCGGCTGACAGATGTATTGGTAGAAATGATGGATTATCACAGCTATCACTGCAGGCATTCTGAATTAACACTCGCATTGTTATGCCAACTTTTCCTGCGAAACTGACCGACAGCTTTTTTTTTTTTTTTTTTACTGCTGCTAGAAAATGTATCCTGTATACATACGTTGTATGACAGTATGAGGTGTTTCCGCAAAATGAAGTTGAAAATCTCAGTGGTACTGCGTTACCAAAATAAAACGCTTTGGTTTCGCAAATCATTGTGAGGCATAACATTATAAAGTATGCCCTTGATGCATCCTCTATAAATATAAAGGCGTAGCATGGTTGTTTTTGTCATACACTCTTAAAACAGTTGCAGCCTTCGGGGTGTATAATTGTTCCACAACGATGACCGTCATCTACCCCGCTTACCTATTTTTTTTTTTTCAAACGTTGCGCTCGCTACTTTCCTGTCGCGGATGCTGCGTCACGCTGATAACACACAAGCCGTTCGTGACTTAGAAGTAGCGAGCTCGCAGCTTTAAAGAAAGGAAGTGCGAGCAAGACAGATGACGAATATTGCTGTGGGACAAGATGCGCCCCAAAGGGTGCAAAATTTTTTACTAGTGTAGTTGCACTCTGCATTGAGGGCGTTTTGTGTCTCGGTATACACTCTTCTCAATGCAATGTATTATAGGCACCCTTTAATTGGAAGGCGCCAGCTTTCTCGATTGCGGAAGGAAAAACTTGCTAACGGGCGACGAGGAAAGGCCGTGCGTAATATGGCGCTTTTACTCCGACTTCAAGGTTAATGTTAAAAGCATTCTCTCCCTTTTTTTTCCTTGTCAAAAGAGACGCGCTTGAGCTGCTGTGACGTCGCAAGACAACAGCAGTTAACCTTTAGCTGAAGTAGCCGCACAAATATCTTTTCGCTGCGGCCAACTGCACCTATGTCGCAATGGCGTGGCCAAAGGATGGCCATTCTAAATAATACATCATTGGTGATCTTGAGTTAAAAAAATGAAAAATAAATATGGTTGCGATCTCAAAAAAGACAAGGAAATCATTTCATCCTCGCAGTGCGCGTAGCTGCGTCTGCTGCTTCGCGTCGCCTCCGAGATAGCAGCGGCACGCTGCGTAGCGTAATCTACCGTGGCCGCCACGGGGTGTGGCGACGAGCCGTTTCGCCGTAAAGCCCCTTTTCGCCGTACGGCGAAATAAAGCACCTTGATAATTTGAAAGAATCGCCACTATTTGAACTTTGCCGCCGCCGCACGACCTCCTCGCCCCTTGCACGTCCCCTCGGCGGGAACCGGTCTTGCGCCCGTTTTTCTGCACGACGATTGGTCTCTCTGCCGTTGCCCTTGGAAATACGCTGATCTTGTGTGTTGATAGCGTTTTTCTTTTTCGTTGGCGCCATTTTTCTCCTTACCATCTGGCTCGGCGCAGCGGACGTTTCACGCTGTGTTCCATTCGGCGTTGTGCTGGCCCTATGACATGTTTTAGCACCTATAAGTGCAGCAAGAAGCCTGAAGATGGATATGCACTTTTTTATACCACAAGGAAAGCGTGACGGCTTGCGGAAGAAGCACTGGGTGCACAACATTGACCGAAATAACTTGTTTCGACAAAGAACAATTTTGTTTGCAAGGTAAGGCACCTTTCTTATAACGCGTATCAAAGCATCCCCTAATGCTGCATTTTTTTTATTCTTCCGACCTGCTCCTCAGCATTTTATCTGCGACAATTTGTACGTTGCATAAAAATGGGGTTGTCCTCGGTATGCTGAATATTCTGCTGGGACTCCATCACCTCACACGCCGTCAACTGTCGGAAATGCAGTCGGAAATGCAGCACTATAGGTTCTGCTTTCCGTTGTAATCAATCCTGTGTGAAGATACGGCCTCGCGCTCGCATTTTTGGTGATTGTTAAGATCCGCTTCCAAGTTTACAGAAAATCGAAATAGTGGCTTATAGAGCAACTTTCTTTCCAGCTTACTTCGACGTGTGCGTCAGTAACTTGGATACTATGAATGCAAGCCCTGAAAAAAATTAATGGCTTGTATACCCGCAGTATTGCGGGTGATGAGCACTAGCTAGTCCACATTGCGGTTTTTCTTGAAGTTCTTGAATTTGCTTTGAATTTGGCTGTCACGCACGCATAAGTAGTTGACGATTATTAAATGGTTTTTCTCACAGATACAGGCGACGTGCAGGGGTGCTCACATGATCGCGCACGCTTGTTCGTACTGAGATTGCGCAACCGCCCTGTTCAATTTGGAGATCACATCGCAAGATCTACTTTCGCATTGCGAAGACATACACGGACGGACGGTGTACTCGCGGCTACTTCATTATAAGAAGACACGCTGAATATAATCCCTGTGGTTCACATGCGCGCACAGGCAAGAAAAAAAAATTCGGGAGCATGTTACACTCCTGTAACACGTGAAGGCGAAAGCCTGCTGCACACTTGGTAATGCACTGTCTCACATCTTGGCGCCGCTGCTTTCACAGTTCGACCCATTCGGTTCCGTTCGACCCGTTCCGAAACCCAGTACACTTAAACAGAATAAATTCAACAGAATATCCAGACGCAAGCTGCAAGCTCTGCAAACACGAACACGCAGACATGGCACACATCTTGTGGAAGTGCACACAGATCGGTTCAGTATACGTAGAGGACAAGATAGAACCGGACCTTCTCGAGGAGCGATGGCTAAGCGCTCTGACTAGCTCAGAACTACACGACCAATTATGGGCTATCCAGCGGGCCCGGGCAGCGGTGGAAAGGCTATGCCTCACCGCACACAATGCCCGGGTGGCCTGAGCCCGGGCTGGCAACCTCGCAGGTCCTTTTTCCATTAAAGTTTTTTCCGTCCGTCCGTCCATTCGGTTCCTTCGCTCGCAACTGCGGCTTCGTGCGTTCGTATAGCGTGGTCCGACTCGCGCCAACGATGTTTCTCTTCGACTTTACGTTGTATCCTCCCAGCAGGGAGTTGCAACGTACGCTGTTCTGTGTGTTGTATGGGTGATTTCAATGAATCTATGCACTATTCGCTTCACTTTGCTGAGCGTTTGTAGCCTCTGTCCTACGGGGGTATAAGCCATTGTATTTTCTGCTCGCTTACTGTGGTATGAGCCGTCGACTGGGAGGGGTATGAGCCATAGAGGAGATCACGCGTTTTTTGTACAACTCGACTAGGCGCCGCGTTTCTGTACGTTGTATGTGTGATTCCAATGAATGTATGCACTGTATGCTACACTTTGTTGAGTGCTTGTAGCCTTTGCATTACGAGAGAGCTGAGCCATTGCATTTTTTTTTGCTTGCTTAGGGTGTATGAGCCTTTGCTGATGATGATAGTCACGTTTGTTTTTTTTTCAAGGCCACCCGGGGTATGGGCCCCTTAAGACTTTCGCCTTAAAAGCCAAGAGCAGAGGGATGTGCCACAAGCAATACTAGATCATATGCACAAAGTAAAGCATGTTATTATGCCGCAGAAAAAAAAAAAATGTCTGGAGTATAGAACTCGTCTCAAAGCTCCTTTTACATCCGTTATGCCTCATTCATACGGCTTTAAGCAGAGACCAATGTCCTCATAAATGTTACCTTCTGCATTTTCGATGCTGTTATCACCATTTTTTCAAAATTTTCTTCACCATTGGGGCGCGCAACTGACCCACAATCATCCGCCTCCATAAAATGATGCTGCCCGTCCGCGGGAGCCAAGGAGAAAAAGCGTGCCGTGCCAACACGCGCAACCGGCACGCGAGGAGAATCGAGGAGGAAAGCGCTGCGGGGTGGAGAGTGTTGCTACTTTCAAATTATCAAGGGGTTTTATTTCGCCGCAGGGACCCTCCCTATTTCATTTCCGCAATCGTCAACTTTTGGCCTAGGCTTTGTCTCCTTGGCTTCTCCACTGTGTATCTGGTACGCCAGCGGAGACGAAAGGAGAGAGAAAGCCAGGTATCGGTGCAAAAACTCCAGTTATAGTCGAAGGATTCGGAAAACATTTGCGGCATGGGATTCCTGGGGTGACGTCCTTTAATAGTGCGACCGTTCTGCATATGATTAGTTATATAGAAGTGTTTCAGGGCCCCTTTAAGAAAATATGGAACCGGGAAAAGGTTAGTGCGTTAATGTAAGCATTGCCGTTCTTTTTCAATGTAAGATGTCTGCGTGTCAGCTGATGTGGCTTAGTGTAATCTTTCGATAGAGCAGTGTAGTGTTAATAATGGTATTGCGAATAAATGCATATCTAGTGAAACGCATGCGAAGTTGTGAATGAGCATTGGTTATATTTTTTTCTTGCATTCGACATTATCCAAATTTTTTTTTAATGTTACGTGGAGACAAAGTGGTGGCTTTGAAACATTCTTTTATTCGCCTAACTTTCCCCCTTTTTATATATCGGGCACGCGAAGAGAACATAATAAAATAAAGGAGGAGAGGGTGGAGCTATCGAGTGGTCGCATATATTGGGCGCATATATTCAAATAGTTAATAATCATATGAACTTTTGAAACACCTAGCTGTTGCAGCATATTGGACTAGGCAGCCTAGTCAAGTACAAACGATTGTGAGCACACAAACAACAAAGAGTCCATTAATTGAGCTGGCTTGCCTGCCTCGCTTTCCTCTAAGACTGTACTAGTTTGGCACGAGTCTCTCCCTTCACTCCTTCTCTCTTTCTCGGAATAAAGAAACTAACTTAATCTTACTCACAGGGCGAACAGAAAATAACTCACAAGATCGAGTAAACGTTCCGCGTATATTTACGTGGAGCTGCGACGTTCAATTGCCCTAAGGCCGGTGTTTAAGTATGATGCAGTCCAAAACAAATAAAGTGCTTGCTAAAGATATGTAAGGAATCTCAAGTGTGACGAAATTTAAAAAAAAAAACAAAAACAAATAAGAGTGTGAACTGCTTCGAAGTGAAATCAACAGCAGTGCCAGGAAAATGAAAGCTTCCGCTATGGTCACTCTGCAAGCAAAGCTTCCATTGAAGTTGTCTGTGGCCCCACCTCTTGGATGCGACGCTAACAGCATCAGAGGAGCGGCTGAGTAAGCCCACTGCTATAGCGTACATTATACCCACTGCAGCACAATGTACCGGGGCACCAATTTACTGGTGTTCCGTTCATTCCAATCATCATTGGCCCAGCAGGGCGATGTGTGATGTAGCAGGGCCCAGGTGTGATGTACCGAGGATGCCATAAAATACTAATCTAACACAATGTTTGTAATTGATAAGTAGGATTGAATACTTATCTAATTGAATGTTTGTAATTTTGTAAGTATGATTAAATATTACAAAATTGTTAAGTTTTGTCGTTGAAATGAAGAGGTGGCGTATAAATCCACACTAGAGCGACAGCTCTCTCTGGTTAACGGAAATAAAACTCGATATCTTGTTGGCTGTATGCGCTGTAAGTGATTAAGGAGCCAGAAATAAACCATATACTTCATGTTTTAAATACCACCTTATGACGCGTTTCTGGTTCTGCGCTTGCTTCTGCCGTGTGCAAATAGAAGAAGCTAAGCCTTCGACATCGGCTTTTATTGCTGGGTGGGAACCGTCACTAAGGAGTGGATTTCGACCCGTGGCTGACACATGCCATTTATGACGTGTTTTCGGTTCCCAAATTGCTTTCCGTGCATACAGCCAGAAAAAGCACTACTGTAGAGATTTGTTTTTGTTATTGAAAGGCAACGGTCACTTGTGCCGAGATCTGTACTTGCCTTCATCATTGTGTATCCTTCTATGCCGTCTACAACGTTAGTCACCAAGGAATCCTGGAAGAGCTCGCCGACACCAACTGCGACGAGCGAACGTGCAAGTACGTTCAGAGCTTCCTGAGTCACCGTTCATCTGGTCCAGACTCCAGTGTACCAAATTTCCAACAAGGGCACATCACAAGGAGCTGTCATGTCACCCACGCTCTTCAACGTCACCATGGCCGGCCTCGCAAGAAAACAACAGGATGGAGGAGGTTTTCGCCACGCCATCTACGGCAGACGACATAAAACTCTGTACCACAACAGGGTCACTCATGGAAAAATAAGAACGACTGCAAACCGCAGCTCACCTCATCCAAGAATACGTCAGTCAACGGGGACTACAATTCTCCCCCGAGAAATCTGAACTCTATGACTCTGGCGAGGCCGGGGTAACCGCACGGTCCCCACAGACCCATCACGAAGACTCGAGGTACACCTCAACGGAGGCCTCATAACAGGGAAGCCATTGCTCAGGGTGCTGGGCATGTATCTGCAGTCTAACTAGTGGGCTTTCCACACCCTTACCCTCCTGAAAACCAGTACCAAGGCGATATCGCGCTTGATCTCTGGCGTAGCATCCAAGAACAGAAGCATTAAGGAAGGGTACACCCTCCAACTGCGTGTTGAGAAGCCTGGCGGTGAGCAGAATCACATATAACCTGCCCTACTACCATCTCACTCGTACACTCCGAGGCGAAACAGGCCGACATGCTCTTGAAGATGGCTTTCAAGACCACCCTCCACCTGCCGAAGAGTACATCGCGACCGCCAAATTATTGGCGCTAGGTTTATACAACACCTTGAGCGAACTGACAGAAGCCCTTTACGTCTCGCAAGATAAGAGACTTGTGCAAACTTGCACAGGCCGGTAGGTCCTACAAACGTTGGGCTTCCAAGCTACAACAACACAAACCCAAGAAACTTGCTCAATACCTCGTCACGTCCAGGACAGGTATCACGTTGACCCGATACCACGCAACATGGACCCTAATCTACACTCCGGCAGGAGGAGAGCAAGCGCCCAGTGCATAGAGAAAACATTCAGGTTCCATACCACGGCCCGTTTTACGGTCGCCACCATGTATGGGACGAAGAACAAGGGTGCCCTGGCAGTGGTCTGCGACCGCCGAGGCCACGTTACCTCCTTTGCATCGACCCGCCCCTGCATGATCACGGAAGCCGAAGAGCTGTCCATTGCGTTAGCCATCCGCGAAGGTGTACAGGCAAACAAACCGCTGACGATCATCACGGATTCCCAGCAGGCCTGCCGCAACTTTCTACAGGGAGGAATAGGAAGGCCTGTTGCACAAGTCCTAGCCCAAATACTCAAGGAGGACACTGAGGGCATCACCACCCAAACCATCATCTAGATATCGGGCCACACTGGCATCACGGGTAACCTGCACGCCGACAGAGTAGCTCGAGGATGAGTGCATAACCGAGCATTCAGCACACGCAGGCTGCAGAAGGCCCGGACCCTGTCAACCTCGAGTCTTCAGCCATCGTGAACTACCACAGAGGCAGTCGCTTTCGATATTCAGCCCCCCCCCCTCCCCTATCGAAATCTGAAGACAGAGGGTGCCCCTGCCTGGCGTAGGCTCCAGGCAGGCACTTACATGAACCTACGCATATTACATCGCATACACCCCACAGCCTACAAGGACGAATGCCCGTGGTACGAGGTCACGCCGACCCTATACCACATTACGTGGTAGTGCACGCTACACAACAAAGAAAACCACGACACGAACACCACGAGGGAGCAATGGGAGGCACTTCTCTTCAGGTCCCTCGACGACCAGCTAAAGCTGATCCAGAGAGCTGAGAAGATGGCAAGAGCCAGCGCAGCCCTTGACTAGGGGCTGCGACCATTAGCGATTATTCTGATTATTATTTCAATAAAGTATATCTATCATATCCTATTCTTCTATGTCATCATCACCCCTCATCCAGCCTTTACGTACCCGTTCCTCCATCCCCCTGTGCCCAGTAGCAGGCTAGAACGCGATAGCTCAGGCCGACCTGTCTGGCAGGGGACACTCTTAAACAAAATTGCACCCTTTGAGTCGTATCTTGCCACACAACAATAATCGTCATCTGTCTCGCCCGCAGCCCGGCACTTCCAAGTCACTAACGGCATGCGCGTTATCAGCGTGACAGAGCATTCTCGACAGGAAAGTAGCGGGCGCGGCGTTTTCAAGAAAGGAAACGTAAGGGAAGGCAAATGACGAGTATTCACTCTTAAAACGGTTGCACCCTTTGGGGTGTGTATTTGTCCCACAACAATAATCGTCATCTGCCTTGCCGGCATTTCATTTCTTGAAAACTCGGCGCTGGCTACTTTCCTGTCGAGAATGCTGCGTCACACTGATAACGCGCATGCCGTTCGTGTCTGGGAAGTACCGGGCTCGCAGCGTTAAAGAAAGGAAATGCGGGCAAGACAGATGGCGATTAACGTTGTGTGGCAAATATACACCGTGCAACTGTTTTTAGAGTGTGGGAAGTACCGTGCTCGCAGCAATGAAGAAAGGAAATGTGAACAAGATAGATAACGTTTATTGTTGTGTGCCAAGATACAACCCAAAGGGTGTAATTTTGTTTTACACTCTTAAAACGGTTGCACCCTTTGGGGTGTATATTTGTCCCACAACAATAATCGTCATCTGCCTTGCTTGCGTTTCCTTTCCTGAAAACTCGGCGCTCGCTACTTTCCTGTCGAGAATGCTGCGTCACACTGATAACACGCATGCCGTTCGTGACTGGGAAGTACCGGGCTCGCAGTGTTAAAGAAAGGAAACGCGGGCAACACGGATGACGATTATTGTTGTGGGACAAGATACGCCCCAAAGGGTGTAAATTTTTCTAAGAGTGTACGCTCTTAAAACGGTTGCACCCTTTGGGGTGTCTATTTGTCCCACAACAATAATCGTCATCTGTCTTGCTTGCGTTTCCTTTACTGCAAACTCGGCGCTTGCTACTTTCCTGTCGAGAATGCTGCGTCACGCTGATAAGGCGCATGCCGTTCGTGACTGGAAGTACCGGGCTCGCAGCGTATAGAAAGGAAACGCGGGCAGCACGGATGACAATTATTGTTGTGGGACAAGATACGCCCCAAAGGGTGTAATTTTTCTAGGAGTGTACTCTTACACTCTTAGAAAAAATTCCACCCTTTGGGGATTATCTTGTCCCACAACGATAATCGTTATCTGTCTTGCCCGCGTTTCCTTTCTTTAACGCTGCGAGCCCGGTACTTCACCTGCAGACACGAACGGCTTGCACGTTATCAATGTCAACATTCTCGACAGTAAAGTAGCGAGCGCCGAGTTTTCAAGGAAGGAAACGCAAGCAAGGCAGATGACGATTATCGTTGTGGGACAAATATACACCCCAAAGGGTACAACCATTTTAAGAGTGTACACTCTTAAAACAGTTGCACCCTTCGGGGTGTGTATTTGTCCCGCAACAATAATCGTCATCTGCCTTGCCGGCGTTTCCTTTCTTGAAAACTCGGCGCTGGCTACTTTCCTGTCGAGAATGCTGCGTCACACTGATAACGCGCATGCCGTTCGTGTCTGGGAAGTACCGGGCTCACAGCGTTAAAGAAAGGAAACGCGGGCAAGACAGATGACGATTATCGTTGTGGAACAAGATAAGCCCCAAAGGGTGTAAATTTTTCTAAGCGTGTACACTCTAAAAACAGTTGCACCCAGTTAAACAGTTAAACAGTTGCCACACAACGATAATCGTCATCTGTCTTGTCCGCATTTCCTTTCTTTAACGCGGCCAGCCCTTTAGTTTCCTGTAACGAACGACATGCGCGTTATCAGCATGACGTAGCATTCTCGACAGGAAAGTAGCGAGCGCAGCGTTTTCAACAAAGGAAATGCGGGCATGACAGATGACGATTATCGTTGTGTGGCAGAAGGGGCACTCCAAAGGGTGTAAACTGTTCTTAGAGTGTGTGTCTTCCTTCCTTGGAATAAATTCCCACTCTGTACACCGCAAAGGCCTGACGTAAATGATGTATTTCGGTTCTCGGAATCGCTTCCGTCGTATACCACGAGCAAAAGTATAGCCTCTGAGATTTGTACTTGTTGATCAGAAGCGGTTGTCGCCGCAACGTAGATGGGCGTGGATTTGGATGCCACCTATGTCAAATAATATATATATATTATATAAAGTATATTAAGAAATAAGTATTCTTTTTAATAATATATTATTGAACTGGAAAAGCTTGCAGTAGTTTCGCTTTCGATTTTATTTCCACAGATGGCAGCAGCGGTTTTCCGTTTACGTCATAATGGTGTTTCCGCAAAATCTTTAGCTGAAATGTATTCGAAACGACAAACGTCGAGGAGACTCTAGTGATTCTAGGGTCTTTAAAACAAAATCCTGTGGTGGTCACCGATGTCACTCCTAAGTTGAAGCTTCTCAGAAGGGCCCACAACACAGAGAAACAAAATGGGGATCCTCTGGTCAAGATTCAAGGTGAAGTATGGCCTGTCGCTTCGAGTGACCACTGACGAGTCTCTTGTAAACGGCTCCTGAATGCATTTACACGCGTTTCTGCCTGTGGGGACCATGTATTGACTGCTTCATTTAACCATTCTCTCGATGCGATTTGACAAGAAGTATTGTCACATCCGATTACATGAAGGCTCGCGACTTGAATGTCACCGCTGCGATGCTTTCCTTGTAGAGCAACGTCCTCGGCCAGCTTTTGTTGGCTTTTGGGGCCGTACCTAAGTAAAGCGGATCTGCTACGGCGGTTTCTGTAGATAAGCCAAGCAAGCATCCTCTGTGTTGACACTCGTTTGCACGCGAACAGAGTTTAGCGTCACTGTTTGCCGTCTGCGCTGTTTGTGGGCTGTGCCTCGGCGATTAATGAAATGCCTGCAGTGAAATGCCCTACAAACCGGCACCATGATCACCGGCGAAAGAAAAAAAAAGAAAGCGGGTCGTGTCAAGTGCTGAGTTCAAACCAGTCGAACCGCTGCTACAAGTCGTGATCGGACCTTGCAAGGAATGTAATTTAAGATGAACTTTTCAGTGACACGTTGCCGCGGCGACTTGCCCGACAGGTATGCGTGGTCAGCGGGCGCCGGAGTGGTCAGTGTCCTCCGTCGCTTATTTTTGGCTTGCTCGTCTATTTTGTTTCCTAGTATAGTATTGACATGCGGTGAATGAATAATGCCAATATTTCGCTTGCTTGTTATTTTTATCTGCGGGTGTGTCGAACCAGTGCGTCCTTTTGCAAGTTCTTATTTATATTTTGCATTTAGTAATAGTTTCATTCTAGTTGATCTAACAGCAGCGCCTATATGCCAGACTTCTCACATGACCTACATTACTGCACTTTGCTTGTTTTGTTTTCAAGATATTGAACTATGCAACGAAATTGGCCAGTTCCGCTTCTAGCTGGCACCATAATGTCTTGTGAGTTTAAAACTATGAATTGTGCTTTCTTGTCTTTGAATTCGTACCTTCTAATTTCTATGCTTTCTGGTTTCATTTGTTTTAAAAGACTGTCATGTTGTAGAAATGTCATGGGAACCTGCTGTAAGTAGTTGAGTGATGTGTAAACATCAGGCAGACGAGTGGTGTACAGTTAGCATCAGCAGCAAAAAATACACATATACTGTAATTACAGTATCATCAAAAAAACGATAAAAGAAGTACTGTCATAAGATTAACCAAAAGGGACAGGACAAACATTGTGTACACAACACATTAACATCACGGGTACAAATTAAAGATCTGCAGGTAACCAAGATTAATTCGGAGTCGTCCACTATGGTGTGCCTCCTAATTGAATTGTGGTTTTGTCACATAAAAGCCCAGAATTAAAAAAATTATAATTAACATCACAATGCAAGAGAAATGAAACCACTTTATAGTAGAAAGAACAATAATATGCATGGCAGTAAGTGGACCGAGTGAATCTGTACGGTATTCCAGCCAGCAGTGCGCCATTGGGCAGTTGAATCGCTGTAGCAAATGGGAGCTTCTACCTAAATGCCCTCTACCAAGGCTTTTATATGCAGAATGTGGTTAGACAATTTTGATGATTATATAAAGGCAAGGTCATGCAATGTATTTCTTTCATAAAAGCAAAGTTTACCAAGAAAAAAAAATATGTTTACATTGTAGCAAAGGTGGGCTTCACTACACACAAGTGAGTCTATGCTCCCAACTTCACTCTTTAGCAGCTCCTTGCACTGTCTGATGTTATTTACAACAACAGCAAAATAAATGTGCACCATCTAAAAGAAGCGCGGAGCAACACAGGAGCACAAATCACCTTCCGGTCTGCATGAAAAACAAAAATGCACTGGATGAGCTGGTCTCATTGTCGAGCTCAGATGGCCATCTGTCCTTAAAGGGTTAACATAGATCATGAACATACATGCAAATGTCATGTGAACTGCGAATAATAGAACAGTGAAAATGAATTTCTCAATATGTGCACTTGGGGTGCCTATGACCTTGAAAAAATGTTGAAAGAGTTGCTGACATTGACAGTGCATACAGATTGGTTGCTTAATTCTGTTGTTTTAAATTTGAATGACTGAGCAAAATGATGGGGCATGAACTATTTCATTGGCAGCATGGTTGGGTTGAGGAAGGGCACCAGAATAAAAAAATACTGGAAATGTGTGATGGTTACAGAGAGATATATGGCTGGAACAAAAAAATGCATTTGCTTTCTTTAATCAGTAAAAATAGTCATCATTTTTATTTGTTCTAGGGATTTAGTTTTGGCACTGTACTTCCAACGGGCAGCTAATCACTGTTTACAATGTGGGCACAGAAATCTACGTGTAGAGGAAACAGGCAATGAATGTACACGACCACAGTACAGTCAAAACTTATTATATTTGAGACGCATATGACATGAAATACTTTCATTATACCTAATATTAACTATAAGCATATATTTGTTAAATGTTGATATCACGAAGGAACATTTCAGGTTTGCTTCATTATATGCAGTTATTGTTGTATCCATGTTTGTTATACAAGGCTCAATTGTATGTTTGCAGTGTGTACAAGGCTTGCAGAAAACGCAAGTCGGCAGCCGTAAATAACTGTAGCTCTCTCAAACATTGCTTTGAAAGCATCTGCCCAAGCTAATGTACCATTTAGGAAGCATTCACACCAGTGAGTCTCAAGGATCGCGTTACTGACAACCAAGGAGCAGATAATAGTGACCAGTGTTCACATCGGCAGGCACAACCTGCCCGTTGCCACATCAAAATGTCAGGCAATCGGTGCCGTTCGTGCCTGTTTGCACCGCCATCGTTATTTAATATAACCATTGGCGTATACAGGCGTTTTGCTCCTGCGCCACTGATTGGTTCAGTAGGTTTGAGACCGCATTCGTGTGGCTGAAAAATCGAGCAGTCACTTTGTGACCACTGTAACCATTTGTGACTGATCACTTTGTGACCAGCTTGGCCGAGCACCCACTGCAAGTCACCGGTGGGAATGAGCCCTTATAGTACGCGACTGTCACTTCCTTGCCTGTGTTACTCAAGCTAGTGTCAGGAGCAGGCAAACCTGGCCTGATTTAAGCGCTTTGATGGGCAAGAGCCTTTTGTGGAGACCACTGGTTTTACGAAGTTTTATAAACCAACTGTATACCCTGCAAATTGCCTAATATAATCTTGGCTAAAATACCATTTATTTAAGTTTGGTCATAGTCTTATATTCGAGATAGGTTTTCGGGAAAAGAGAGATCTATGATAGAAAACAGTGACAGGTTTTACTAAACATGCAAAACCCGAGTGCTTGATCACATCGCACAATACAGTCAAGTCCAGGAGAATTGTTGCACTAGTTAGACTTGCATAGCTGAACAAGTAAATTAGCGCAATAATAGACACAGACACAAGAAAGGTGACAAAGACATTGTCTCCCTTTCTTGTGTCTGTGGCTATTATTGCGCTAATTTACTTGCTCGTTCAAGTCCAGCTACAGCAAACTCATTCGTTGCACAAAAACTGTTTGCTGTGTTAGAACTTGCTAAAGTTACACATGCCCTCAAATTCATTTATGATAAGTTTAACAAAGTGTACAAGTGATGCTTTATTCTCAGAAATGACATGCATGGCACTTTATTGGCAGAAATCTTGCATGTATTGCTAAACCAATGATTGTGGGCATCAAGTCTCTTGGGCTTTCGACATCGCAGGTTAAACCTTTCGCCTGCATGAGCTGCTTGACCAAGGCTATGCAGCTTAAGAGAAAGCTTTAACTCGGTGCGTCTTATATAAATACATGGGAAAGGCGAAATCATTTTTCTCGGCAACCACTGCACCAAATTTGATCGACGTTTGCTGAAGAAGTTAAAATTCAGTGACTGTTGGTAGCGAATTCTTGATTTAGGCCATGAATGTTTTAATAAATATTGTTAAAGTTCACAAATTTTCAGACAACAAAACTACAATGTTTACAACTCTGTAACTTGGCGATGAAAAATATAATAAAAATGTTCTGTAAATTGCAATAACAGTACGTCTAAAGTGGACGAAAAATTGATGTATTACTCATGGCTGTTAAATTTATCACTAATATGTGAGTAGGACTTTTGCAAATCCCTTGTAGACAACGTAACAAATTCACAGAATACATAAATAGGCATAACAAATTTGTCCTTTTTGATTGCTCTAATGTATGCAGTTTATGGTGTGATATCTGTTCCAGGTGCAGAGCTACGAATTTGTAAACTTCATGCTTCTATATTTTTCAGGCTTACCAGTTTTTAAAAATTTCTTTTAGAGTATTCAGGCTCGAAATTGAAATTCGGTTTCTAACATTCACTAGAATTTAACTTTCTTTCCCGAATGCAGAAAGTTTAGTTAAAATCGGTCGAATGGTTATCTCAGAAAAGTGTTTCTGCATTTTACATGTATTTGAATAGGCAGCATCAGAGCTGAGCCCAAGCTAAAGCTTCCTCTTAAACCTGTCGGATGTCAACACTCTAGGTATGATCGAAGGGTGTTCGGGTTTCTTCGTCATTGTATTCGTCATTGTCGTCCTCACAAATAGGCTGGCAGTTTCACCAGAAATACGAAGCATTGACAGCAACAGCAAGGACTAGCATTGCACTTGGACCCCTCAGACAGTTTTCAAAGTACACATGGGTGGGACACCTTGGTGCGACATAGTGTGCAAGGCAACTCCTGCTGGGGAGAAGGAACGATGCCCTACAAGCTACAAAACGTCTCACAATGCTGGCATGATGAAAAGAACTGCCAGTGGTGTTGCAGGAGTTGCACGTCAATAGTGCATGAGATGAGGCTGATAGGAAACAGTTGGCGTTTGGAAAACGTGCCAAGCGCGTCAGCATGCTGGCTTGTACGCATAAAATCTTTAAGCTTGATGTATTCCCCCTCTTGAGACATGCATCTGTGGCCTATTGGTTAGAGTACCGAGCTTCTGTGCTGGAGATGCCATATTGAAATCCAGCCGGCAGACATATTAATTTATTTATTTCTATATATTTATACATCCAGAACATCACGGTCACAACGATGGCAAAAATTCACTTGAAGTGTCCATACAATTGCTAGCTCAATAATAAAAGGCAAGCACTGCACTTCTGCTTGTAATGACATCTCAACACTGACTTCGAGGCTCTTTGCCAAAATGGAGTGCTGTTCAAACAAGTACAAGGAAAACAAAAAAAAAACAAAGAAATTGTCATATCACAGAGCTCTGCATGGCTATGTGGAGTTGCATGGCACGCAAGCACAAGCTAGCTAGCAAAGCAAAAAACAGTATATGTGCAGACTTCAGCAATTCCTGCATTTATGAACTCAATTGCTGTGACAGCAGCAGCCTCTAGCAGCAGACGCCATCATCTGAAGAACAACTGTCTATGCAATGCACGCGTTGTCGTCTTCATCTTCTGTGACCTCCAAAGTAAATAGACTGATTCCACCACTCCGAGTCTGTATAAGGCACAAAAACACAGACAGATCACCGAGCACCAGTGCTGCATGATGGTGCAGTGGTTAGCACATCCTGTTCACAACTGCACAATGTGACAGGTGCACATTTCGCTCATGCGCAGTGTATCTATTTAGTCCCATGTTTGACAGGAACTCATCAGGTGAGGGTAACACATGGTTGAAACAAAACAAGCACTCGCCTAAAGTTTGAAACTGTAGCAGCATCGTCATCGAGGAAGATGAGGAAAACGGCGGCTGGCTAGGGAGAGGCTATGGTGGCAAAGCATAAAACCACAGAAATTTACCTTCAGGTGAATTGAACCTCCTGCATTCTCGGTGTGTCTCCACAGCACTTCTATGTGCTGCATATTGCTGTAGGCGACTGCTTTGCCGAAGAGGCTGCCATGTTTGATGCCTCATTTGATGGGTCACGTTCGGCAGCTATGTCGAAAGAGTAATCTTTCCTTTCTTGTAACACTTTCCGGTACTAATTAACTAGTACCTGTATTTCAGGCTGGTGACTCTGCTTATTTTATCCATAAGCTAACTGCACAATAAATAATGTTTGGTTGTGGTGTAATAATGAGGACTTGTGGGAAAATGCACGGACACCCTATCACCCTGTTTTATTGCATTGGAGTGTCCAGCACCTTGAGCTGTGCAAGTTTGGCAGGTCTATTGACGTCCATCATAATGTGTGCCTGAAAGGTGAAGGGGACATGTTTAAACAACAGTCATGGTAGCTGTTGATATCGCTCCTCACCAAGGAAATTGCATGTCTTGCACAAAGATTACGGCAACCATTTAGTTGTGTTGTCTCTCTATATTCATCATCGTGGCTATCTTCCTGACGACGTAGTCCTACTTTGGTATGTCTCCTGTCCTTCCTGCCTATTCAAGCTGTATATAACTGCTGTGTGCGCAGTAAAATATTGGTTGATAGTCACACTTCTTCTGTCTCAGTCTTCACATCCCGTTATTTGCGCCGCTACTCGGTTTTCCAGATTTGTCGTGTTGTGCTCTTCTACAGCGATGCTTCCCTTTGCTGCACTCTCACCCACAGCTGTGAGATGATGCGGCTATCCCGCCTTGCAGAAACGCCACATGTGCCTGCTCTTGCTGTTTTGAATTTTTTTCTTTTTTTTTTGCTTTCACTTCGCTTCTTTGTCCCCAGGGCTGTGTTTTGCTTGCCTTTGAACGCCACAATGGGCATTGCAGTGACTCAAGGCACTATTTCTCTTAGCATTTGCCTTTAGAGACCAAATTTTCTCTGTTCTATTTGGGACCAGTTTGTGATATAGTTAGGATAAAATGTTTTGTTACATTTTTGTTTTACCATCAGCCCCAATTCATTGTTCCTTTTTTTTTCTTTGTTTGTATACATGGCAAAGGATGCTGCAACAAATTTCCCGTAAATAGCTATTCGTTTGAAAGTGCGTCTGTGTTGCTGTGAGAAAGGGACAGCTGACTATCCAAGCGAAGTATTTAAGTTATCAAAAAGTAAATATGCAGAAACCTCTTGCTTCTTTCCCCCAATATGGAGAAAAGGAACTCTGCAAGCCTCAACACATCTGGACTTTAGTCTTTATTTAATCAATTTTTTCACCTTTCTTGTAAATTTTTTATGGCGTAATAACTGTTGTTTCTTATGTTTTTTATTGAGAGTCACTTAGGAGAAAGCTTTAGCTAGGGTCCAACTCTGATGTCACTTATTCAGGTGCTTGTAAAATGCAGGAATGCTTTTCTTTTTAGGTAATCCTTGTACCATGTTTAAAGAAATTTGCATCCTTTAAGAGAGAAAGTTAAATTGTGATTACTGTTCGAAGTGGAATATTTATTTAGGGCCCGAATATTTTTAGAAAGATTGCCAGGAATTGCTAAGCTTATAAAAAATAGAAACACTTAAAGGGCCCCTTACCTGGCCCCATAGCAAATTTTGGTTATATGCTGGAAGTTGTTACGTGTCCTCTAAGGAGCGTTCTGCCGAAAAAAAATTTTTGAGATCAGCTCATTAATAGCTGAGATAGAAATATTTTAGTGCCGCAAACCCATGATTTCAGAAGGCAGGCTCAACTGCGTAGCGAGGCACTCTCTCCACTCGCCCCGTCTAGCCTCCGCAAGTGAAATTGCTTCCCTGCATTATCCCTTACCGGACCTTGAGGATCGCAAGATGCAAACGTCACGGGCTCGTCTTTGTTTTTTGTTTTCTGCTCGCTTTTTTTACAGCACGGTGCACTTCTGCTGATGGCCTCGCCTGCAAGCTGTTGCGATGGTCTCGTTTCGCTCAGCACACGATTTTGCACACTGCACCAGGACACATGACTAGCGGTTTAATTCAGTGCTACACGAATACTGAGGCAGAACAAGTGGATCGCAGAGCATGATGATGCGCTGAAACATAGTAGAAAATAGCATAGTTTCGGTACCTGCACATGTGACTGCACAACCATGGGAACAAGCAGGCAAAGCGGAAGTACATCTCTCTTGCTTCGGTGCGAAGTAAAACAAAAAACACGCAAACATTCCATTTGTGTGTTGTATTATTTCTCTAAACTTCAATTCGTCAATTCAAGCAACAGATCACACAAATAACCAATGTTGCCTTGAATAATTCTCGAAGTCACGTATTACCACCAGCGACGTCACACTGCGGACACGAGTGCATAGGCGCAGGGACACGACTATGTCACCGTTTGGGCTGAAATTTCAGACCTTTCCGCTGCGCATAGGAATGTAATTCTTTGCAAACAGGATCGTTAGCATGCATTGCATGCTCCGCGCTTGTCAGCTCAAATTGGCCAGACCTGGGGAGGGGCCCTCTAAGTTTAGAAATCCATAACCCTGCACCAAAAGAGATACCACAGTTCTATAATCTGCATCCGTTAAACATCCAGAGCGGACAAATTTGTTTGAATTTTTACGTTGCTTAATTTTGTTACAATATTTACAAGGGTTTTGCAAAAGCCCTTGTACATATTAGTGGCGTATCTCAGAGTCATGTATATTACACGATTTTTGTCTGCTTTAGATGTACTATTAGGTGCAGTCTATGGAATTGTGATATAGTTTTTAATTGATAAGTTAGAGTTGTAAGCTTCATAGTTCATAGGGAATTGCATAGGGAATTTCATACACAACCCCGACCGAACACCTGACAAACTGGGTGGCGTGACGTTTGGTGCAGTCTCGCACGCATTCCTCGCCGGAGACAATCCCGGGGCACAAAGAAATTCCCCTGACATGTGGAAAAGTTTACATTGGCCAGACGGGCCGTTGTATAAATGAACGACTAAGGGAACATAAGCTTTCTATGGTTAACGAAAAAGGGTCAAATTTGCCCTTACATTGCAGCGCATGCCCTTTGGCTACGCCTGATAAAGCATGCCAGCCTTTGCTGGCTAGAACCAAAATCTTAAGGCGCAGTCGTAACCAGGTAGCACGTGAACTCGCAGAAGCTTTTTACATTGATAAGTCAGGTGATGATTGCGTAAGCGATTCCAGTATCAATTTGTATAAGAAAGAGAAAACGTTCTTGGCATGTGCACTTAGGCAATGATTAGGCAATAAGAATCTAGTTATATATATTTGTGTTCTTTCTGAATAAAATCAGTCGCGAGTTTGCGCCCGTCCATGTCCTTACTCGTCCGTGTCTTTTTTAGCGCAATTCCCTTCTTTTAGTAAATTATGCTTCTGAAATGCCAAAAGAACAGTCTTGCAGAGAGTAAAGGTTTGGCACGCGAGGAAATACTTAAAAACAAAAGATGCCACATTGAAGTTCTTGCACCAGCTCATCGTGATATCGCATATTTCAACACTGTCTGCATGGAACTAAACAGCTTAACTAGAAGAAAAAAAATTTGTTGCATTTTGTAGGGCCTGTTTAGTAACATGGACGTGACACAAACAAAGGTCAGGTTTGTGCTGGCACTGCGAAATTATTACCAGCTTTTGATCATGTCGGATGTCATGTTTGTAGTGTTTAAATAGTGGTCAATGGGTGGTAGTAAAACATTACAGTGCACTTAGAGAGTGGACTGAAGAGATCTATTTCTATGACAAAGGGACTCTGAAATGCCTTTTCTTGAAACCTGAGCAACATGCAGGGATTAGGGCAATGGCTCTCAATAAACACATTTCCATACAAATTTTCTAAATTTCAAAATGTTTAGGTAAGGGAGGGGGTTGAGAGCAAGAGCTCTATTGTGTAAGATTGTAGTTCCACACTGCGCACAATGAATCAATATTTAAATTGCATGTTCCTGGCAGTTATACAGATCAGGAACATTTTCTTGCCATGTTCAAAAAGTTTTGCAATGCATCTTTAGCCCCATAAAGCCCGAGTGTGATTTTTTCTGTGCCCAAATTGATGTATAGAAAAAAATTTTAGGCACAGGAAACTTAACACGAAATCCACATTTCTGTTTTTCATTTGTGGATAGCTAAGCAAACAACGTTTGGGCTGTGTGGAGTTAAGGCAAGAAGGAGTACTGAAATCTGTTCTAGAGTGTTGCTCATTTAGAGAACCTGGAAAGAAGTCGCACCGGGTGCCTGTTATTTGTGTCGTATCCATGGAAATTCTCTTGTAAAATTTTGATATTGTTGGAGTTGCTTTCATTTGGGAGATAAACAATGGAACCATGTTTAATTATGATTTACATCTTCCTTGCAGAATAAGCCTGGAACAAAGGAGTTACTAGATGACATTGAAAAGGTATGACTGCCAAATCATTAAAAAGTTATTTGTTTTCCTTTGTTTAAAGAAACTCTGATACAATCTTGACAGCTGTGCAGGAACGCGTTGATTTGGCAGGGGAAGTCGGTGTGAAAATTACGGAGCAATCAAACACTTTACATTAACTTGGTAATGTGTAATCGGTCAGTCGATTGACCAGAGGCACCCCTACAAACATTTTCAGACTCCTCTACCAATTCGTGGATGATGTCACTTGGCTAAGTGACCTCAGTGGTTTCCTGTGTGCCGAAGTCTGCAATACAATCAGCACAGCAGTGTAGCAGTATTTTTTCGGTAGCATATTTATGCACAATGTGTTTGCCTGTAAAAAGTAAAAAGCATGAAAATAACAGATGCAGACAAATCTTGAAAACAATGGCGCAATTCTGGCCCAGTTGTAAACCGTCTCTGCAGCTTTTGTGTGTGTTTAACTAGAAAAGCTGGGCTCTAAAAATCCTGTTGGACAGCACTGATGAAGTTAGCAAGTAGGGAAACTACAAAAAAAAAACATAAGAACAATATAATGACAAACATACATGGGAAGAAAAGGTGTCTATCTCCTGTTTCTGATGTTCTAGTAGAGATTGTTGGAGCAGTCCCTCCATTTAGTGTGAGAAAAACGCCCTGCTGTAACCTGCCGGAGCTGTACTCTTATCACTGCCTCAAAGATGCTGCCAAACGTGCGCTTATCTCCTTGTGCTGCATATGTACAAGAAATGTACTGTGTGTCCTGTAGAAGATGACGTCACTGCAGCTAAATTTCACTTTTGAGTCCATTATTGCCTGAGTATTGTGAAAGAATGCATTGCATCGAAATAGTATTCTCTCTGCAAATGGCATAGGAACACCTGTGTTCCAACTGACAGGAAGATGACACCGCTCTTGTATTTCAAGCCCCAAGTAGGCAAGGTGTAGCCATAATCACATTGAATATGAGTCAACCTCTTGTTTACCAATGACAATGCGTGTATGTTAACAGTAAGATGTGTTGTAAATATAATACAGGTGTTGTAAGGCTATGTTGAAAGTTAATTTCAGGGGCGACATATGTACAGCAGTTTCATGTTTTAACCCTTTCAGGGTCTATTTTTTTCACCATATGCGACCGCCCAGGGTCAATTTATTTTATTGCAGATTTAAATTCTTTAGAAGGACCTATTTCGAAAAACATTTACCATAATTTTCCTAAGGTGACCATAAAGTGAGAGTCAAATATTTTGCATTGGTGTACGTGTACTGCTTATTCGTGAATAACAACAATAAAAAAGGAAACTTATAAGAATTAAAAATTTTATGCATATTATACACATAGTTCAAAGCTTAGAAAATGTGTACACGAGAATATTTCGGAAGTCTCAAATGTTCCTGCTCTTACGCTAATATTTACATGCATAGCATAGTCTAACTGCGTAGGTGAGTGCACTCAAGAAAACTGTGTGGTTGTGTGCTGTAAAAAAAGCTAAATGTGTGACAAACTTCCGCTGATTTTCATCTTATCGCCACCCAGGGGCAATTAGTTTTCACGAGTCACCAAAAAAAAAAAAAGGAAAGGCAAGAAAATGCATGCACGGTGGCATCCTTCGTATGCGCAGCCCTGTGAACAATAAATGAGCGAGTAACAGGCGGTCACCCTTTGAACAATTAGTAGCGAGATAGCCATTAGTTTTGTGAGTGCAAGAAGCTGAAACCGCCCGCGGAACAAAACCAAAACTAACCGCTGCCCACCTGCACGCACACCAATGCACGAGCGGTATTATATAGACGCGCCGGAGCAAACAAACCATGCAACGAAAACCGTGAGAGGGAGGTGCGAGAAAAAAAATTGCTGTATTCTTGCATAGTGGCAGCTCATGCCAGTAAACAAAAAGGTAGGACTTTTAATGTACTTTTTTAACGCACTTTTTAAATGTACAGGCTGCGCCGTAAATATACAGCATCAACCATTTTGGACTTGTTCACGGTGCCGTATACTTGCGTCATTGGCCCTGAAAGGGTTAAGAAGTATCAAACTTTCTCCCCTTTATGTACCTAAAGAAAACTAGAGCCAAAGGAACCTGTGTATTTGTGATATCATCGTGGGTGACGTTTCAACACAAAGAGGCTTCTTTACTGTAGTGTGCAGCAATAGCATTTGCATGACTAGGCTTTGCTGATGAAGCACTCTCCCAGGTCTAAAGGATTATCTCAGTTATGACAATTGTTTCATGGACCGCAAATGACATGCGACTCTAGCAGTGGTGCCATTTGATCATGTTGATGCCACAAGTAAATGGGATATGTTCAAAATGTCTGATACAACAACCTGCCATTATTATCATTGCTTCTGGCTCTTTGTCATGCATTGTTACTTAGTTGTATTCATTTCTGTCCTCCTCTTGCAGAAAGTAAGAAATATAAATGAGTACAAACTGAACACAGAGCGACAGCAGAAGAGGCTTGTGGGAGCTCTGATATTCTACTCGTGTTTATTCTACATCTTGTGTATGGTCATAACATATGTGTGGTACTTCCCGAGGACACTTCAGGGCCAAATCTTGTGCATTGTGCCATTGGTGCTGTTTCCTGCCGTGTAAGTATGCTGTTACACTTTTACAAAACCGTGGAGCTGGCTTGTCACTTGAGTTTTGTTTAGAGTTATCATTTATTTAAGAACTTCATCTTAACCGGTGTCTGTGGGATGTAGTTCCAAGAAATGCCTTCCTATAGGAACACTGGTTTAGGTTTAAGTTCACAGTGGATGTTTCAGATCCAGTGTGAGCCCTTCTGCATTGCTTGCTCTGAACCTAGTACTGGACTCAGGTAGTGGCTATGGCATTGTTCTGCATATCGTAAAGTCACGGGTTCTATACCAGGCCGTCATGGCTACATTCCGATGGGGGCGAAATGCAAAAATACTCGTATACTACACTTTGAGAGCATATGAAAAAGCCCCAGGGATTCAAAATTCACCTTCACCTTGAACATGAGAAAAAAAAATTTGTGGCCTTCTGGGTACGGGAAGTGTGCGCTGTAGCGCCTGGCATAAAGAAAGTATCTGCCGTGAACATTGTTGTAGCCAACACATAGTGAAGCACTGTGCGGGCTTATGTCGCACCTTCATGACGTCGCCGGCGAGCTGTTACATTGTTGGTTGCTCGAATATGTATTTTAAATGTGTAATAAAACGTCCATGCCTCCAAGGCATGGTCAAGCTCGTCACGTAGCCACACCTCTGTGACACGCTAGAGGGGTGGATACTTGGTGTGCGCCACGTGAAGTGTGCACATTTGTTGGCATTGTAGCGCTTACATGCGCATGCTTCTAACGTGATCACAGCTTTTCTAGTAGCACTTAGTTTAATTTGCATCCCAGCAGTAATTGTTTTAGACTGCACTTCCACCTTCTAGCGCTCATCTTAACCAAACGTTTGCTTGACCTTTGCCTTGCTTACCTCTATGTGTGCCATTTATGTTTATAGTGTCTGCTATTTCTGTCATGTTTCTAACAACTCAGTGTTATCGTGAGATGCTTGCAGGGTGCACTTCATGAAGAAGGAAGAAGGAAGCCACCCTAAAAAACCCAACTAAAGGGTTAATGTCATGGCCAAATGCACCCTACTTTTCAGTGAAATGTGTGCCCGCACAAACTTTTTTTTCTTTGCAACCAGCCAGTGTGGTTCACATACTGAATATGAGATGACGTTTCTGATGCATGCTCACAAGTTTATTCATGCGGTATAAACGTTGATTGGACCGACAGAAGTGCATGTGAGGTGTCACAACCGTGCTCTAGTTCATTCGCGCGTGTAGTACATATTGAAATTGGCTGTTTATGGGAGCATGTATCTCAACAGCAACAATAAACCAACAGTATTCTCAATTCACATTCCTGCAACAGCGCACTTGGGAACCGGATTCTGTCAGCATACACGTCTGTTGACATTCGTATGCCGCTGGCACCTTCCCTTCAGGATGCTTAACGGCTGGCTCTAGGATCCCTCGTGCACATTGAAAACATGCCAGCTTCGTCGCACTTTTGCTCCTTTGTCAGCATTTGAACTTTTGAAGAACTATTCGACGCACACATTTCAAAGCCCGGCTTTCCTTACGACTGCTGACGGCATCGAACACGAGCTGAAGCGGCCGAACACGTGGAAATGTGTGTGGCAAGTTGTGGAGTGCCCCACAACGGGTAACGCCGCGGCATTCACTTGTGGCGTTTATTGACCCCGCAACACCACGCATCACCCTATGCATCGCCAGCCTCATGGGCTCTCCCTCCCCTTTGCCTCTGATACACGATTCAACTGTACCGATGTCAGAGGGTCGGAAGGGAGATCGGAGAGAGACGCATGAGGCTGGTGATGTGTAGGGCAATGCGATGAAGGCATGCCATGTGCGGCACGAAGGCGGGAGTGGTGAAAGTGTGTGGCCACGCAAGCAAGTTCTGTGGTGCAATATATATATATATCTTTTAAGGATTTCGCATTTTGTTTTTGTTTTTTTTCTTTTGACGTACACTCGGTAGCTAGGTTCAATGGTTATGACCCATAACAGGGCATGGGAGCATTGTAGTATGCGGTTCATTTCGCCATATAGGCTCATTGTTATATCCAATATGGTATTGTTAAAACCAGTATCCTTATGAGTGGGTTTGACTTTGCACTAAAACGAGACCTGCACCTCAGCCCCTCCCCCCCACCCCCCTTTTTATTTTTCATTATCATGTAGATTTTCTTGCATTTTTGATAGTGATACTTTATTTGTGTTTTTGATACTCATTTTGTGCTTACCTGATGGTTAGGGAAGTAGGCATAGAAAGGTATGTTTTAATAAAGCAATTTTGCTCTTGATGACGTAAATTTGTTGCGATGTTGACATTAGGTGTAATTTGTTTTATCACTGAATAAATCCATAAAAAACAAGGCTGGCAGCATGGTTACCTATAAGAGTAGTAAAGGTGCTAGTGTTTATAAGTGTCTTTTGCAGGTTAACTCGATCAGCGTGTATGAGCGATGGACGGTGTTCATGGCGCGTGTTCCTTCCGCTTTTTTGAAGCTGATCTCTAGCAACCGTCACCGCTCGGTCATGCATGTGTATTTGAACATGCATATCAGCGCACACATGTGATGCCACTGGAGCTCTAAGGATGCCGTGTAACCACATGTGCACTCTCTGTCATATTGGAGGTGCCTATGACGCCTGGTAGCCTTCGGTGTGCTGTTTACGTTGCACATCAGCGCAAGCCTCAGGTGCTTCCTATTGCTGTTGTTGCTTCACCCTCCAAGCGAATCTGTAATTAATAAAAGACTGCCTGTTTATGGACTTGTATAGGACTTGTAAATTGAACCTGGCAACGTTTAATATGTGAGCCTTCTAGAGTGAGGCTAGCTTAGCAGGGCTCTGAGGAATTGTCAAACATTACCTGGGATATTATTGTCCTTAGTGAGGTTAGAAGAACTGGTGAGGCTTCTACAGTGCTGACTAACAGTGACATACTCTTCTACAGAGGTTTTCCTGATAAGAGAGAACATGGGGTGAGATTTCTAATCCATAAGGGCATAGCGGGCAACATTGATGAATTCCACAGCTATAATGAGAGGGTAGCAGTTGTCCTAATAAAGCTAAATAGGAGATATAGATTAAAGGTGGTATGAGCCTACGCTCCTACTTCCAGCCACATGATGAAGAAATAGCACAGTTTCAGCAAGATGTTGAATTAGCAATTAGAAAGGTGCAGACTCAGTATACTGTAGTCATGGGTAACTTCAATGCAAAAGTGAGGGAAAAGCATCCCAGGAAACAAGCAATTGGCAACTACGGCACCAATTCTAGGATCACTTGACGAGAGATGTTGGTAGAATTCTCGGAAAGGAATAGACTCCGAATAATGAATACCTTCTTCAGAAAGCGCAGCAACAGAAAGGGAATCTGGAAAAGCCCTAATGTAGAAACAAGAAATGAAATTGCTTTCATACTCTCTGCCAATCCCAGCATAGTGGAGGATGTATAAGTGTTAGGTAGGGTGAAGTGCAGCGACCATAGGTTAGAGTGGTCTGGGATTTCTCTCTATTTGAAAAAGAGAATAAAATTAGTCAAGAAGAAACTGGCCAACCTAGGCACGACAAAGTAAAAGTGGATGAATTGAGGCTGGTACTCGTAAACATATGTGCAGCTTTAGAGCAGAACGTGTATAACACAAGAGATCAGATAGAATTAGCTGAACTGTCGGAAGTGATCAAGAAGAGAGTGATGGATATTCGAAATTATAACGTAAACATTGAGGAAGCAGTAAAAAATGGCCGCAGCATAACACCAGTAAGAAAAAACCTTGGCATAAGACAAGAAAAGATGTATGCACTGAAAGATAAGCAGGGTAATGTCATAAGCAATTTGAATGATATAGTAATATCAGCGGAATTTTATACTGACCCGTATAGTATCCCTAGCAGCCACTCTACTTTCATTCGAAGTAGTGAAGAACAGGGTACAGAGGCTCCTTCTGTAACTAGCGATGAAGTTAGGAGGACCTTGCGAGACATTACCAGGGAAAAGCGGCAGGAGAAGATGGAATAACACTCAATTTAATCTAAGATGGAGGAGATATCATGCTTGAAAAGCTTGTAGTCCTTTATACGCAATGCCTCATGACTTCGAGTGTGCTAGAGAGCTGGAAGAATGCCAACATTGTACTAATACATAAGGGAGATGAAGAGTGAGACTCTTTAGGTTGCTTTCAGTATTGTAAGAAACATTCGCCAACATAACCTCCAATAGAATAAGGGCAACACTGGACTTTAGTCAACCGAAAGAACAGGCTGGATTTAGGAAGGAATATTCTACAATGGATCACATGCATGTTGTCAGTCAGGTGATTGAGAAATCTGTAGAGTACAATCAGCCTTTGTACATGGCTTTTATGTATTACGAAAAGTCATTTGATTCAGTAGAGATACTAGCCCTTATAGAGGCATTGCAAAATCAAGGAGTACAGGATGCTTAATTGAATATCTTAGGCAATATATACAAATATTCCACAGCTACCTTGTTTCTCCACAAGGAAAGTAGAAAGTTACCCATCAAGAAAGGTGTCAGGCAAGAAGTATTCAAGCTATAAGACTGGGAAGGATTAGGAATTAGGATCACTGGCAAATACCTCGGCAACCTTCGGTTTGTAGATCACATTGTCTTGTTCAGCAACACTGGGCACAAATTACAAATGATTGAGGATATTAATTAACTGAGAAACTGGAAGAGTAGAGTTGAAGATTAATATGCAGAAGACAAAGGTAATGGTACAATAGCCTGCCAAGGAAACAAGAATTCATGATTGCCAGTCAGCCTCTAGAATCTGTACACGAGTACATTTAATAGGCCAATTACTCGCAGGGTACCCTGACCATCGGAAGGAAATTTACGGAGGAAGAAAAATGGATTGGAGTGCATATGGCAGGCATTGCCAAATCCTGATTGGGAGCTTACCACTGTCATTGAAAAGTGTACAATCATTGCATTCTACTAGTGCTAACATATGGGGCAGAAACTTGGAGGTTAGTGAAGAAGCTCGAGAACAAGTTTAAGGGCCCCTGAAACGATTTTAGTGCTTTTGTACAAACATACTGAGTTGTTTGGGCTGGTCCTTCTGATCGTTAATTGACGCAATTGAGCACTTCGTGTGTAGTGTGTAATTTATTATAATGGTTTAAAAATGCATATCACTACCAATTGCAGGGGCACCGCTCCCCTGAGTTTTGAGCTGCCCCAGACAAAGTGATGCATGTTGTCCATCTGACATCAGGAGGGTGAGCTGTCCGATTGGCTACCCAGGTCACGTGATCAATAGTTTTTCCATCTTTATGGTGGACAAATGTTCATAATAGTTGGGAACATTGGTTAATTTGTTTCTGTGAAAAAAAACTACAGAAAGAGAATACACGACGACAGTCTATCACTACACTCAAGTACTTGCAGCACACAGCGAGTGTCGTCGGCTTGTGTTGCAACGTGTTCTGTGTTAACGCAATGTTCCTGGTCAGTAATGGTCTCAATGTTTCTTTTCGCAAGCACTATGGTTTGCTGTTGCTGCACTCTGGGCTGCAAATGTTGGGATCGGCTATATGTCGAACTGCGACATTGTGTCCTTCTGCAAGGCAGCAGACAAGGGGAGGGGCAGCAACACATCGCTTGCGCAGTCGGTATCTGATCGGCACCAGCATCTATATGTGCTTGTGGCTGTCGCTTCACGCCGAAGGATTGTAGTGGAATCTCTGATGTGATCTTCACGGGAACCGGAAAATAAAACATGTCATTCGAAAAGCGTGTTATCCAAAGCAAGCGCCACAGTGTAGGAAAATAGGTGTACTCGGCGACAAACTCGATAGCAAAGGTTCGTGTGGCGTCGAGTTACACTGCTCCGCATAATAAGTTATGCGGAGCAACATCGCTTGACGCCACGTGAACCACAGTTGATGCACTTTTATTCAGCAGCGTTGAAATGGCTAGCTAGTCAGGTTGCACTGAGAGTGCTTTTTAATGTTCATAAAAAAGTTATTCTGGAAGTTGGAAATGAAGTCGTGCTGTTTCCATACTCAACCGAGCAACAGCACACCACCCATCAGTGTGGCCGCTCTGCCACAGCAGCATTTACCACCTGCGGTGCACCGTGTGCATTTTTCCTCCAGTGTGGCTGAGGCTTAACACATTTCGTGGGTCGTTGGAATGTTATTTGAGCTAGCACACTTTAATATAAAGCTATGAAGCTCAGAAATACTACCTGTAAAAGCCTACTTCTGCAGTCATGTTATCCAATGTCGTTGACAACGTGATTGCGATAACCATATAAAAATACATTGCTCCCGTGGGACATTTGGCGAATAAAAAAAATACGTATTCCGAAAAACGTATTAAGCATAATCGTATCAACGAGATTTCCGCTGTACTACCTAAATAGTGTTTAGCATGTCTAGTATTAGAATAAACTCAAGCGCAAGTGGACTGGCTCATTTTATGGAATGAGTGGAACCGCAAACGGGAATGGCCTGCACTCGTCAGCCACCTGGTGGCGCAGAGCTCAGTCAAACACAAAGCTAGTAAAACAGTAACTAAGTGTATTCTACTTTGCTGCTGATGTAAATTGTTGGCAAGAGCATAATCAGGAACATGCTGTTTTTCTAAGTGTTTGAAATGTCTTACCCTTGGTTTCGCCAATATTATCTCTGTATGTGTTTGATGCGTATAAACTTATTATTATTATTATTATGACTGGCTAAGTTCTGTACCACCAGGCAGCTGGACCGTGGAGACCGATCAGGCCGCTCATGTTCGTCTACACCAAAGCTCCTTCATCACTGCAGTAGTGGTATAGAGGGGCTTCAGTTTGCGCCTCCACCCATCCGTCAAAGCGCCCAGCTCACTTGTGGTTAGCAGAATGGCGGACACGCTCAGCGCTGCGACAGAACCCTTGCAATGCACGCTGCTTGGATAGTTCTCACTGGGAATCGACCGCCAGGTGGCGAGCAGAGAGGTTGGAGAGGCTTTGCGCGCTGGCTCCACGACAACAGGAAGCAGACGACACGAAGTCACAAGATGACACAGAGCCAGTGAAGGTGGAGCTTAGCCGTGGTCACTCAGCGAACGAGTTGAAGAGAAAAAGCATGTAAAGGGAGGAGGGTAACTTTTAGTCGTTTGTAGCTCTTTCAGTATGAGGCACTTCGCTTAAATTGTGGCACGAATGTTTTACTGTGGCTGTGACCCACGTGTCTACAAAATTTATCCTAACCATTTAAGGGGCCCTTCAACTCTTTCCATACCATGCGGAAAATAGGCGTTTTGTGTATGTTGCACCAGATCTTTATTTCGAAAAGAACTACTGCACTCAATATTTGGTGTAATACATAAATAAAAAGCAGCCTGAATGCACTTTTCATGCATAAAAGCTTTATTAATGCAATGTATGTTACAAAAAAAGATATAAATTACCAGAATGAAGATTGTAGGATAAAGTTGGAACAAAGTTTGTAAAGACACGCGTCTATCTAAAAGAAGAATGCAACATAAATGATGAGGTATACGAAATGTGTTGCCATCTAATAGGCACTATTTCTGAATGAAGCAAAATTTTTTCATGGAACAGGTATACTCCACTACAAAAGTTTAACTGCAAGCACTACAGTTAGGCAAGTCAGACTGCAGCTGCCGATGTTCCGGACTGGTTTGCATCGTCATCGCCCTCAGAGTCCAAGTCGGATGAAAAGGCAGCATCTTCAGCCATGCTGCTGCTCGATCCATTGATAAAATCAGAGACGCAGTGGAATTGCGAGATCTGTAATTTTGCGAAGCGTGCGTGCCGCTCCCAGAGACGGCCATTTTTGCTTCATGCTCTGAAAAATTTTGAAATATCGGAGCACGTTAAAAGATTAACGCCTGGTGGTAAAAAAGCTAACTGCTTAGAAAACAGAAATATTGTTCTCCTCCTTCGCGTCTGATAGCACAGTGTGTCCGTGAGTGACGCAGAAGGTCTCGAAATGAGCATTTCAAACCATCGATAGCGGGCTAACGATGCCCAATGGGTGCAGTAGAGAAAGAGTTTCGGACCGTGCAAAGAGCGATGGAACGAAAGATGTTAGGGTTAATGTTAAGAGACTGAAAGAAAGCGGTGTGGATCGGAGAGCGAACAGGGATAGCTCACATTCTATTTGCCATTAGAAGAAAAAAGGGAGCTGAGCAGGTCATTTAGTGCATAAGGTAGTAACCGGTAGACCATTGAAGTTACAGAACAGGTGCTAAGGCAAGGGAAGTGCAGTCAGGAATGGCAGAAAATTAGGTGGGATCATGAAATTGAGAAATTGGCAGGTGCAAGTTGGAATCAGCTAGTGCTAGGCAGGGGTAATTGGAAATAGCTGGGAAAGGCCTTCGTCCTGCAGTGTACACAAAAATAAAATGATGATGGTGATGATTTATGAATGTGCAGCAAAGGTGCCACTGCTTCTTGGAATACACATTTCACTTTCATGTTACTCTAAAGCGTGTGTGTGTGTGTGTGTGCGTGCGTGCGCATGCGCATGTAACGATTTGTTGAAAGCCACTACTGTGGGTCACTTCATAAGAAGCCAACAAGCACTGACACCAAGGACAACATAGGGGAAATTACTTGTGCTTAATAAATGAAATAAATGACAAATTCATGGAAATGAAAGTGGATGAAAAAACAACTTGCCCCAGATGGGGAATGATCCCACAACTTTTGCATTACACATGCGATGCTCTACCAATTGAGCTACCGTGGTGCCGTTTCCCCATCCACTTTCTTGGGTACTTATGTTTCCTAGTAGAACCCTGGGAGTATTAGCCAGCGCCACCACTCGCAAACCTTGGCGGCGGACGTAGAACATCCTTTGTGCTGCAGGCGTCACGAGAACGTGATCTTTTTGGGTGAAGGCAACCGGTCAATAAACCCGCACATGCTACTTAAATGCATCAGTGTTGTCGGATTTGAGACCCTCGTTATGCAATAAATGAAAAGAAAGGGGGTTAACCAAGGGGCTCGATTTTTATTAGTTATATCATAAGAAGCCAACAAACAGACTCCAAGGACCACATAGGAAAAATGTGTGTGCTTCATTAAGCGTTCTCAGCGGATTACAAATGCCAGCTTGCTGAAATCTGCACCTTCCCATGCAGTGATGCTGTTCTGTTCCTCACACCTGGCGTCCTCCACGTTTCATTGTTTTCTTTCACAGAATAGTGCTTACCAAAAAGCTACTACAGTGGTACTTCAGGAGAAAAATTGAGAGGAAAAATGAGGAGCTTACAGATCTGATAAAGCAGAAGCGCTCAGTGCTTGACAATGTCATGGAAACTGAGACCTACAAGGTTGCCAAGGAAATTCTGGAGAAGTATGATCCAGAAACACTCAGGAAAAGTGTCGTAAGTACAAAAATTTCTTGCGGTAATAGGGGAAGGCCTGTTGCAATGTACAGTTTCATTCCTAAACAATTATGTGATGCATGTTCCTGGAAAAACTAACTTTTAATTTATAGGCCAACGTCATTGTAATTTCACTTTGACTAAATTAGTTATAAATGTTTAGCACAGTTGACTTTCGTTAATTCAACTCTTGCAGGGCTACAACATTTAGTCTATTCATCCGAAAAGTTGAATTAAGAAACGTCAGCAATATGAACTTTCTTTTATTGCTTGATGTAGTCTGTATGTAATGCATTTTTGTTTGTTGCTCTTGAAGAGCAACCTAACCAACGTGAGGTGAAGAGAACCGACATATTTAAATGCTGCCTCAGCATGACACATAGCTTCCTGGGCAGGAGGAGCATCGGCCACTAAAACATAGCAAAATTAAATGCAACATTTTCACACCTCGGGAAGCAGCAGGACTGTCTGCTGCATTTATTGCTTTCAAGCTTTTAATAAAAGCTGCGTGCATGAGGGGACACCATTGGGGGTTGCATTGCTTTTGAGTTCAAATAAACAAGTTTTTCTTCGATAACAATGTATGGCTTTTTGCTGCAGTTCTCCAGTGCCTTCGAATTAAGTAAAAAGATCTAATTAACTGAGTTCGAGTTAACAGTGGTCTACTTTAACAATAGTATTGGCAAAGCTGCTGTGCTGGTAGTTGTCTAGTTTTCTTGTTAACAGCCTTTAGTAGCACCTCAGCCGACAACACAGCATCTTGTTCTTAGTGGATGTGATGCAAATTTTAGACCACAACTTTGCCAAAATTGTCGTTATGCCGTAGGTGCCGCCTAATCTTGGAGGTCATGCTGAGCAGCCGTGCTGTTCCTTAATGTTCTGGGTTTTGTGTCACTTCTGGCAACCAGTAATGGCAGCATTTTAATGTGAATAGCATTGTTTACCTACTTCAGCTGTTCTGAGCCTATCTATGTATCTGTCTGTCCGTCCGTCCGTTCGTTCATCCCACCTTTTACGCCAAATCAAGTTTTATGCCCAAGTTGTCTACCCACTTGGGCAACTAGGTTCTGATGTCGTCAGGGCCGTTCATCATCATTTTATTCTCATCATGCGTCGTCATCGCACCTTCTACCTTGACCTAGTGGCCCATGTTGTCTAATAGCTTGGGCTACTAGATATGGGGTCGTGGTTGCAATGCCTTCGTTGTCACATCGCCATAGTGATGCCATCATAGTCGTTCAGTCATCATTCCAGCTTCGCTACCTGACTCCCGTCATGCTGTCGTCGTCATACCTTCTACTCCAACCTAGTGGTCTAAGTTGTCTAATAGCCTGGGCCACGAAGTATGGGCTTGGCGTCATTATGCTGTCGTGGCCATTGCATCATCATCATTCCAGCTGTGTCACCCAACTCTCGTCATGTCGTCATCGTCACACTGTCTGTCTTTTTATCACTTTCACTTCAGTGATGTTGTCTTGTCGTCGTGCTGTCATCGTCATGCTGTCATCACCGTTCAGTCAACGTTAGCATTTCTTCGTCATTGTATTCTAATCATATTGTCATTACTTAATTAGGATTATGCCACTCTTGTCATGCCATCATCGCCAAGCAGTCACTATCATTCCTACATTGTCAGACTGTCGTCGTAATGCTGTCGTGGCCTAGCCACCATCATCGCTCCAGCTTCGTCACCCAACTTTCATCATGCCATCATTGTCGTACAGCTTTCATAATACAATCATGGTCGTACCATTATCATCATACGCTCATCGGCATTCTATTGTCCTCATGCCGTTGTCATGCACTCATTGTCGTACCGTTGCTGGGATGCTGTCGCAGTTGTTCTGTGGTCATTATTTTAACTTCAACATCCGTATCTCTTTATGCCATCATCATCGTACCGTTGTCGTTATGCCAATGTTGTCACACTGTCGTTTCACGACTTCAGCTTTGTTATGCCATCGTCGTCATGCCATCATCATTATACTACCTTCATCGATCCATCAACGTCATTTCTTGTGGGATGACATCGGAGTATGTGGCATATAGCCGAAGCAACAAAAGTCTCAGAACGGCCACTAAACTTGTTAAAAATGTGCATTCTTGAATATGGTTGTCGCTACATTGCTCGATTGCTATTCACATTACCATCGACAGTCTCGTGAGATGCCATAATTTTTATCTAATTTTGCTATCAAAAATGTCTATTTTGTAAGCTTTTCAAAATGCATCCTCTCATACTTCACAATCGAAAAATTTTGCATTTTGGCGATCTTATGTCTGCAGTGTTTGAAATTAGGCTTATTACACTGACCGAAATTGCATTGCAGTTGGCCTCTAAGAACACAATAAGGAGATAACTAACTCAAAGACTTATAGATTTGTCTTCAGTAACCAAATTGAAGTTTCTTTTAATTCTGTGGAGATAGAGATTAAAGGACTGTTGAAAAAAAAGAAGCTGTTTTAAGATAGCTTGACTGGTTCACAGCCCCTATCAAATAGATCAGTCTCATCATGGTTTGAAGCTTCAGAAGCCAGACTGGATGTGGTAACGAATTATTCATAGCAACATCTTTTTGAAGTCGCACATGCTCGTCACTAAGTTTTGGTGGTGTCTTCTAGGCTATAAATAACTTTTCACTAATTTATTAAAGACTACATTGCATACAAAAGTAATCAACCTGCCGTAAACTTTGGAATATTTCTCACAGAACATGTTCTAATTGTCCACAGGTATATAGCAAATGATTTCTCCAGAAATATGCAAGATAGTGAAATTACATGAAAGTAAAAGTTGTTATCCACCCAAGAATAGCATCAAGCTACAAAGGAAGACCATGTGGCTTTCTCGGAAAGAAAGCTTTGCAGCTGAACAAAAATTAGTTTATTTCAAGAAAGAATTTGTTTGTTTACAATCAAGCCCACTTAAAACAATCCCAGATATGACAATCCTTCGGTTATTATACAAAAAAAAGGTGAGGCGGGCAGACAGGACACAAGAGTAGAGAAGTGGACAACTAGGGTCCACTTCTCTACTCTTGTGTCCTGTCTGCCCGCCTCACCTCTTTTTTGCATAATGAATCCTTACCAACTAGCTCAGCTTTCTGTCATTCTAACCATCGGTTATAATGACCACATTTCAGTACATTCACGATTTTTCGACTGCGACTATTGAAACGGCTTCCAGATATAACGAATGCATTTTAAATTGCTGCACTGTTACTACGAATGCTTCTAACTCAGTCATGGTGAAAAGAGGGCGTTTGTGAAGTACCAAAACGCGGAAGCATGACCAAACTGGGTGCATGGCAGCGCAAGCATCGCTCCAGTCCAACTGTGGCGATGATAGGGCCTTCGAGATGAACAAGTGGCCACAGAGCGTAGATTTATGAAGCTGCAAAAGTAACAAGATCTACTCACTTTCATTGCATAGGGAGGAGGTGCATAACATAAACAGCATGGCGCTAGGCGTGCACTGGTGTGTCTGCTGGTGGGATCTCGGATGCCACGATGGCAGCACTCTTGTTCTTGAGCAGTCGTCAGTGCGGCACCATGTGCATTGTGCCTACTTCAATGATTTGGGATGGCCATCTATGTTCTTCCATCGTGGGAACAATGGCCACTCAAGTGTTCCTGTCATTATTCGCACGGCCTAAGTCGGCGAGAATGCTGCACCATGTGCCAATGCCACACATGTTGCAAAGAATCGGCAGTTACTGCTCCATTATCAGGAGATCACAGTTCAGCGACGCTTTGTTTACTTATGCGAATAGCTGATAATGGTTTGAGGTGACTCTTTACCTTTTGAACAGTTTTTTCTTTTCTTTTTTTTTCCGCCCGAAGAACGTAATTTTTTTCGGCTCTTTAATAAACACTGTAGTCATCATGACTGAAATGAGCACCCTGCGCAAATCATTGATAACCATATGGAACATCTCAGCAGAAGGGACGATATGTGAAATTCTGTAAGCTGGCTTTCCCACACATTTAACCTGCCATAACCAAGGCGGCCGGGTTCTCGCTAGTAGCACCGTTAAAGCTGTTACATGTGTTTTGAAAGCTTGGACAAGGCGGGAAGCAGAGGGTGGATGAAATACAGTCACCAGCCCGCATGTTGACATGAATTACGACTCTAGTCTGACTTCTGCTATCTTGGGTTAGGTCATATTAGGTTTGCGTAGAAATGCACGGGCAGGTTTCGCATATCACCTATTGCAGTCTAGTCATCACACATTATAAAATGAATGCCTTTTAACGTAAGGATTACATCAAAAAGAGAAAAGCCCCTTTGTGGTTCTTTAACCTACGGTCTGATTTAAAAAAAATTTTTTTTTTTGTCTTTTTCAGAAATTGGAAGAGAAGACTGTCAAGCCATTGCTTGGCACGGATCCAGGTGAGCCCTGCTTGCAGCTTGAACACGTCTTTCAAGAAGAGCCTAGTAACCTGCTTTTTCAAGAGCAACAGTACTGCATTTTGCACATGTACTTACAAGTTGCAGTGCAGGTGTTATAGTGACGCTAACAGTATTCCCTGAAGAGTATTTGTGCATAGTTTTGGATGAAAGCATGCTCACGAAATAATCTGGCTTCAAAGAATGCATACTTTGAATAACCAAATCTCCAGCAAAGAAGGCAAATGGGAATTTTCTAGGCACCTTGTTGTTGAATGTGTTAGTAACATTTCTAGAACTAATATTCAATGCTTAGAAGAAGCAAGGTGCAATGTTATGAGCTGGGGTTCTGTTGTCTGTGGTTTATTGGACAGAAAGAAGCACCAATGTCTGCATGTCTTTTTTGAGGCTATGGCTGGTGCTATTGCTCCTGTCTCCTGTATGGGAAAGTTAAGGAAAAGATGGTTTGTTAGACCAATGAACATTAAGGGATGCAGTGAGGTGAATCAATTTCTGCCTTATAACTGTGATCAAAACGATTTGAAACATATGCGGCTACAGCATGAGGTTTTGTGACAGATGACACATTATTGTAGCTGTGATAGTAGTCAAGAAAGAAATCCTTTAGGAAGATATTGCAGTTCTACCTGTGTAGGAGCTTGAAAATATTGTCTGATTCTCCCTTTTAGTGTAGACCCTAATGCATGCACTCTCAAATATATTGTAAAACAGAGGGGACGCTATCAGTCACATTGGGATTTTAAATGTTGTCGTAAATGTCGTTAAGCCGTCATCATCATTCCAGCGTCATCACTATGCCATCGTTACACAGTCATTGTCATGCTGTCATGGTCATGGATGACCCTGGCAAGTGAGAGTGTCATAGCAAAGCGGGCAGATCCCAGAGACAGTGTATATAGCATATAGCCAAAGCAATGAAAATCGCGGGCTGACCACTGCAGATTGTAACTAAAGGTGTCTTCATCAATACGACTACATGGCTTGAATGCTAATCGAATGAACGTCGACAGTCATTGTGAGACGGATTCTGCTGTCATTAAGGCGAAAGCATTATTAAGTGGCTCGTTGCAATGGCTCATACACCCTTAAGGGGGGATGAGGGTCTTGAAAACTTTTTTTTTATTTCTTAACGTATCTTCCTGAAAATTCGCATGCAGATATATCTTTCAATGCTGATTCCAAATATATATTCAGATTTGATATATCTCATTTAGAAATGAAGATATCGCAAAATAACTGATCCCACATAGGTCTTTTGTTACGGGCCATTATGGTAATTTCTTAATTGAAAAAACTAGTTTTAAAGAATAGCTGTCATTTCCAAGGACCTACTGCACATCCTAAAGCTAAAGAAATTTTTAAAAAGTCATCATATAGGTCATGAATGAATATCAAAGTAGGAAGAAAAAAACAATGCAGGAGTAATTAGCTTACACCTGACCTAATTGCTAGTCTATTTGGTTTAATGAAAAATGGAAAGCTTTAGGATGCAGCTGAGGTTTCACTGAAAAAAATGATACCTAATTCAATAAAATCAGTTGATGCAAACATTATGAAAAGTTCCGTAAGGCAAAGGCATTTGATCA
Organism: Dermacentor albipictus; assembly: GCF_038994185.2. Lineage (NCBI taxonomy): Eukaryota > Metazoa > Arthropoda > Arachnida > Ixodida > Ixodidae > Dermacentor > Dermacentor albipictus. The sequence goes on along the minus strand of NC_091824.1, from coordinate 62,930,894 downwards.
AAAAAGCAAAGCTGAGAAAATTGCATTCAAAGTTTTGCTTACTCTGCCACTTTTGTTTACCTATCACATGAAAAAATTTAATGCTTTAGCATGCAGCCCAGTCATTACTGAACACAATAACACCAAACTCACAGAAATCTGTTCATGTAAAGATTGTGAAAACTTCTGTATTGCGTTGGCCTTTGACAAAAAAAAAAGCTCAAAAAGTCACCTGCTATTTTCTATGAATCTGCCACACATTCACAAAAGTCCTGGGCAGTAGTCCTGGGTTCTGTCAGGCTTGTGTTTCTTGGCCATCCTCTTCTTCACCTTTTCAGCGTTGGTGTGACTTTTATCAGACCTGCACAGCCTCTGTTTATCTTTCTCAAGGCTCCTACGAATGAGGCAGCTCCCAGGACTGTAACCAAGCTGTGCTGCAACAGCTCTGCTGGTTGCTGCCATTCCTTGGTTGAAGCGAGAAACTGCTTCTGCAACAGCTCTTTCAACAGCCAGCAAAGAGTCATGCGTGTTCTTGGAGCTTTGGCTCCAAATGACAGAGTGTAGGCACTCAATGGCGTTCTGTGTCATGCCATCTTTGCAGCGCTCCAAGAGGGCCTCGTCGCCCAGCCTTGCAAATATTGGCTCAAGAGCAGTGCGAACGTGGCCTGGCAGAGGGTTTTTGTGTGGTGACGGCTCCACTTGGTTCGCCAAAGCACGATTGAAGGCACACCACGAATCAACCCCTTGAGGACAGCAACTGTGGTCTGGGGCTTCATCTGTCGAGGTCATGTGCAACAGCGTGGCATGCACTGCCTTTTTCATGCCTGCAACGTCGTGGCTGTGGCTCCGCAAGGCATACCCATAGTAGTTTGTAATTTTCTTTATCTTATCTTGGGTGAGGTTGCCCTTTCCGCCAAGAGATTCTCCTTGTGCCTTCTTCTTCTCCACCAAGTTGTGAAGAGCCGTCCCCATCCGCTTGTGGACATGGTTCAAGCAGTCTTTCTTTTCAATGGATATATATCCATACACTTCTCCTGAGGTCAATGCATGAAAGGTGCGGCTATCACCATCAGAAAGTATAGTTGTGTACCGCAACCCATTTTTTTCCAGAGACCTGTTGAACAAAATGATAGCTGCTTCAGTCTCCATCCGGCCGGCATTGCAGTCGATGTTTTTCATGCACTTGTGGTTCACAGCCCAGTCACCGTACCCATCATCACTGGGATCAGGTGCCCCTTGGCACCCACGACAGTACCTCGAGAGCACAACATGGTCCAGTACTAGGCCAGTGTATAGCTCTATGATGCAGCCTACTGCAATATTTGAATTGTGACCACGTGTCTTCCATGTGCCATCAAATATGACATCTACATTTCCTGGTGGATTCAGGAAGTTCTTGTACATGTCCTTCACCACTTTGACGCTTGCTGCTTCTGTAGCAGTAGCTACTGCCTGGCAAGCTTTCACCATGGTGTCCATATGCCCCCTGAAAGTCTTGTGGTGAAGTCCTCGGTGAGAGAGGTTCATGGTGGCACAAAAATCTGCTAGGGCAGTCGCTCCCTTGCCTATACTTTGAATTCCCTTCATTGCCCGCAAATTGACTTCAAAGGGCGTGATGTTGGATTTCCCGGGCACTCGTGGCGACGAGAAGTGCCGCTCGGCGAAATCGCAATTTGAGCATGTGAGCTCCAACTTCACTGCTAGGCCGTATTCTCTCTCACTGCACTTTGCGAGTTGGAGAGTGGTCATCCCACACTTGCTGCAGCTTGTGGACACAAACATCTTCTTTAGCACTGAGAGATCAACGATGATGTACTCTGTGCCGCGATCGTCATCTTCACTTGCTGTGCCGACGTTCATTAGCTCGAACTTGCGGGAAGTCGCGGACTGCTTCGCCAATGAAGTTTTAATGTTGTCTGCGTAATTTTCGCGCCCCGCGCACTCCGCCTCCGTGAAAAACACCGTGTCGAAGCGTTGAGCACGCGAGCTCGGTTCAGCCGCGTCCGTCGGCACCGAAGCGGCGTGCGGAAACGCCGAAGTCAACGTTAGGCTTAGGTCAGCCGGCTCAGCCGCTTCCGACGACACGGAATCCGAAGCGACTTGCAGCGTCTCAAAAGTTGGCATTTTCGACGGGCTTAGTCCAGGCGCATCCACCGGCACTGCACAGACTTGCGTTAACGAAGTTGACACTGATCGGCACTGTCCAGCCGCGTCCACAGGCGAAGCTAGCGTCGACGGGGTTTGTTCAGCCGCATCCACCGGCGAAGCTGTTGTTGGCGAGCTCAGTCCTGCCGCATCCACCAAGGGCACAGCAGCTTGCGGCATCACCGAAGCTGTAGTTCTCGACGATGTAGCGCTGTTCTTATTCCATGCGCGTCTCTTTTTGCCGACTGCTTTTCGCGTGCTTGCTTTCAAGCGCGCGTCTCGCACCATCGTGACACGCGGAACAAAGCCACCAGGCACGCAAAAGCAAGAAATTCGTGGTTAAAAGAAGCGACCCAATAGCCAAAATATCTAGAAGAACGATAAAGAAAAAGGCAGAACGAAAAATACTAGGAAACAAAGAGGAGCTCGAAAAATGACGTGCGTGCAGGCGAAAGCAGACGACGTGAAGGAGTCGGACAACGCGGCCGCGGAAGGCGAAGCATACGTCACGGCCAATCAGAGGGCTGCGCCTCGAGGAGGCGCCCGGTTCACCCAATCAGCGGCTGTCTCGCGACGATTTCCCGCTTGAGAACGGGTGCCAATCCCTCCGCTGCACGAGGGTCAACAGCGTGCCGAGGGGCGCCAGAATGGAGAGCGGGAAACCAGCTTTCAAACGAGACCAAGATGGCGCCGATCGGTACGCGTCGCGCGGAGCTACGGCAGCTTGAAAATGAGGCAAATCTTCGCGCTTGGCGTTCAATTTCGGCTCACCGACGTTTATAAATTACCGTTTATTTTATACTTTGAGTAGGAATTGCGCCATAATATTTTGTAGAGGCATAGTTGGGACATTAAAGACTTCAAAAACGCAATTTTTGAAAATTGCCATTTTTGACCATTTTTCGCGATTTCAAGACCCGCGTCCCCCCTTAAGGTGGCATCTAGTCGAGTGGTACAAAAATTATCATCAGCAGCAATGGCTCATACCCCCATAAGCAAGCAAAAATGCAATGGCTCATACATTCATTGAATTCACCCACACATCACACAGAACAGCATACGTATCAATAAAGAACAAGCTCAAAACAAGCATCCACAATAAAGCATTGCATACCCCCTTCGGAAGTACGCTATGGTCGAGAATGCTCGCCAAGCGAGATACGAGGTGCTACGTGCGAAGCAGCGGGAGCAAGGCGTTTGACCGCGAGTGCTGCTTTCCCCTGCTGAGAGGATGCAACGTAAAGTCGAAGAGACACGTCATTGACACAAGTCTGACCTCGCTATATGAGCACATGAAGCTGCAGCTAAGCATCAAAAACAAGCTGAAAAACCTGAACTGTGAAAGCAGCAACGCAATGATGCGAGACGGCAACGTAGAGAGGAAGCCAAGGCTCACAGACAATGACTTGCCACACGTGTGCTTCACATTGCAGCTCATTATCTTTCGAAAGAAGTCTCACCCCTTCGATCACATAACTTAATGCAATACCAAGTGTGGAGCAGGCTTTTGCCTTCACATGTTTTGTACAGGAGTGTAGCACGCTGCCATACTTTTTTTTAAAATCGTGATATTTTTACGCATAAAAACAATAAGACTGCACACCTGCATAACCAATTCGAATTGTTGCACTTATATTGCAATATATTGTTGAATGGGATCGATTTGCTTGGCCATTTTAAGCCAGAAAGGTGAAGCTGAGGCAGATCCATCTACTTGCCACAATTCCCGTGCTTGGCCAAACTCCCATGCAGCTGCCGTAGACACTGGCACCAGAAGGAAGACTGAAGAAGTGTAAACTTGACATGGAAATAAAAAGGCACACACACAGGTGCTTTTTATCTTCGTTTTATGGGCGTTTTTATGTAAGTGTCTTGCTCATGCTTCTGTAGTCATACTCGTGAAATCCCAGTGTTTACAAAGTTCCACTCTCATAAACTGGCACCAGATTTCCCATCTAGTAATTTGGCGGTGTAAGCTGTAATGGGCTCATTCCAATGGCCATTTCGGCTGGCGATGGTGTCCACCGCTGCCATCGCCGGTGGTGTCCATAGCAGCTATCACTAGGAATAGAAAAGAAATGCCCTGTTCCCACTGGGAATCGAACCCAGACCCATTGCGCTGGAGTCAGCTACTTTAGCACTGAGCCATGCCAACACTTGTTAGCTTGCAGTGTAAAAATGCCCTATAAACACGCCCTAGTACGTAAGGAGACGTGCAATGTGTGATGCGCACCGTGTAGCGTTGATAAATGCGCACTCAGCATTTGCATATTATTGCACCAGGTGGCACACCATGCAGCATTTGCACAGGTAGCGATACAAAGTAGTTAGATAAGGTTTGAGGAAGAAAAGGAAATTTAAGGAGATGTGTACAAAAATGCTAGAAAAAAAGTATATTGTGCACCTGATTGAATCAAGCTGGCCAGGCAGCTAGGTCACCGCCATACTTCAAAGGGGATGCCAATAAATAATAATTATTATCCTCATCATTAGCAGGCTAGGTTACTGTTTGTCACCGTTTTGTTTCAAGGGGGATGGCAATAAGTCATCCTCATAATCATCATCATCATTATCATCTTCATTAGCATTGCTCGCCATTGACGCTGGGCAGACAGTGCAGACTGTTTTCGTGAAACTGATGTGAAGAGACTTCGCCACAAAAGCCTGTAGTGCTTAGAGCCGTTTCTCCATTGTGGTCTTGCACCCTCCTTGTGCACTGGGTGCTTCCCGCCACCTTACGCCTTTATCAAATTTCTTTAATAACACATAACACCCAAAGGAATGCTAATATATATATAATAGAATGTGTAATAGACATAATGATTTTCTGCCTGCGTGTGTGCCTAAAAAGAGGTATGTTTGGCATGCGTAGATTTGCGCCGGCGCATGATCCCCCAATCCATGAAGGGCGCCCCCATGCGCCCAGGAGCCCGGCTACCTCACTCGAACCTCAAGATGCCTTCCTCCTCACTGCCGAACGCTCCCTTTGAGGAGCGCCGCATGATGGTGGTTGCTCCAGGCATGTCGAGGAACGGGCAGCAAGCACACGGTAAGGACTGCATCGCCTACAGAAAGGGGGCACCATGACCTTGATGAGTTACAAGAGCGTTAGCATGTCCGTAAGTGTAGTGCTGTATGTGGAATGCCAGGTTTACCGGAGAGGTAGTACAGCAGGAACAGTGCTGGCAGTAACATCTGATGATGCAAAGTCTTAACAAGAAAGCACACAAAGCCTGTAAACCTAATCCTGCAGTTAGTTACATATAGACCCTTTTTGCAGAGTAGTTTGCTCTAGAAGGATGATATGGCGTTTCCGGTGGCACGCCGCATGTTGCCTCAAGAGAACGCAAAACCGTTTGCCACTTCTACATTCCTACTGTGCGACTGGCTGTAGGAAATGCTACTTGGTGGTAGCTAACGCACTGAGCTCAATTCATGCTTCACAATGTGGGATGGTAGAGGGAAGACGTTTGCAGTATTTTGCTGTAAGTATCGTGACTGCCTTAGTAAGGAATGGAACGAATCTGTTTGGCCAAGTTCACGGACAGCTTCTAAACAAGGTCTGCCACTTTTGCCGGCCCTTCACAATGCATGCGTTTTCTCAAGGATAAAGATATTCACTCATCCACCAATGTTGTGTCGCTGACCTCCAAACAAAGGACTTCAACCCCGAAATGTCGGCAGGTGTGAGTACCGCTCGTTACACAATGACCCAGAGGGTAGCACCGCTTCCTGGCAGAGGTAAGCTTTCTGCATGTTATCTGCACACATCCACCCCCAACTAGCACTGAAACTTGCGTGCATTCTGTCGTTCGCGTATAAACAAATAAGTGAATGGGTTCATTTTTGAATCTATGCAATAAAGCATGGGAGATGACCATTACATCAACAGCAGATGAATGTTGAACTGCACATTTCGTGACGGTCCACGAGTAAGGAAGTGACTAGCGATAATACGCCCGTGCTACTAGCTATGTATTACAGTAAAATCCCGATAATTCGAAATCTCTTAATTCGAATTGACTGGTAATACAAACTGCTCTGTTGGTCCCAGCAATGTCATCTATTTGAATAAAGAGAAACACCCCCAAATTCGAATTCCCAAAACCAAGCAACAGTTTTTTCAAACAATAGCTCTCACTCCCATGCACTGCTTTTCAGACGAACCCAAGCCAAATGTGAAGCTTCGATGCATCAATAGCTACTGTAATGTCGCGTGCCGTAAAAGTGACAAGGAAAGAGACGTGGGAAGCCGAGACTGAACTGGAGCAAGCAGAGCAGCCTGCGTTCTCCCTTGCCATCGGTCTTAAATGAAGTAGGAGGAGCCCCCAAAGTCAACCTGGTCACGTTGCCGTGTCTGCATAGCTGCCATTTTAACCAAGCAGTCCCACTGGCAAGTGGCCAATGTGGCACTACTAAATGTAAAAAAAAAAATGAATAGAATAAAGGTGCCCTGATAGTTCATGCCATTCTTGGCCACTTTAGCCTCTCTTATTAATGAAATCATTGGGATGATGCATGCTTAGTCACGTATATTCGTTTGAGGCTGGCACCACTCGTTCGTTGTGAATTGATGGCATTTTGCACTCTTCGCACTGGTTCCAGTGCGATAGCATGATGCGTATGTTTGCCAAGACCAGAGAGAGTAAAAACGCCAAGCTGGCCAAGTTGGTAGGTTATGATCTTTGAAATCAATGGGTGAAGGGCAGGGAGCGAATCTGAATGAACTGATTTTGCCGTTGGACCTTTCAGTGTCGCTGACATACCGGTACGTTTCTGCATTTCTTTCCTGCCATGTTTCTTTTGACATTTCTTTTCTCAGATACAAATGTGGGAACCGCACCAACAAAGCATTTGCCAGGGACCGTGTAATTTCTTTTCACTGCACAATCAAAAATAAATGTTCGTTTTATACAAAAAATTTGAGGGATGCTAAAGCTTGGAACACAATAGCGTTCAAAGGCCCCTTACTGCTTTTCATGCTTCTTGGCAACTGCAGCTTATGCAACTGCAACGTTTACCGCGAAACGCTGGCTGCGAATGGTGTGCACAAAGGCAAGCTTTGTGGTAGAAAAGCGGCCTCTTGCATGGATCGGTCTCCTCTTATTGTTTCGCACATTTAATATTTCAGTACGAAAAGAGCTAACATAAAAAACATGCGTGGTCGGTGTTTTTTTTTTTTCCATTACATTTGTTTTTGGGCTATCGTTCTCAAAATTCCGAGGAATGACTTTGTGAAGAATGAAAGACAAGGTATGAGCAACTTTGGTGGTAGAGAAGTGGTTGGCTATGCATGGTTCGGAATTTGGTTAAAATTTTTTTTGCTGAGGCGACGTCCAATGTTGGACGCCGACACCGGATTTTCTACGACATAGGCTCCTTAACGCTATCGCGTTAACTGAGAAAAAATGCCTGCTGCAGGGGATGCGTTAGCTCTGATAAACCCGACACTGAAAGGGTTAACGAGGGTTAAACCGTTCTTGCTCTATTTTGCCAACTACTATTCCGAATGTTGTAAGTCCACTGGCCCTGTCGCCTGTGTATCTTGAGCATCCTGTCAGCTTTTGTTGCGAGTTAAAGCTGGCACAACTGTGCACAAATCCAGGTCCGTTGCCAGTGCCCGCCCTGCCCCGGCCAATCCTGCCTCGAGAGAGGACGGCTTTTGACAGAGTCATCGACTTTCTCGTGGGAGAGGGCCCCAGCAACCGGTACGCGCTCATCTGTACCCGCTGCTGCTCACATAACGGAATGGCGCTCAAGGAAGAATACGAGTACCTGTGTGAGTACTGACAGCCATTATTGCTTCTCTGTTCCCGATCTTTGGTACACTAGACCAGTGCCTCCTTCCTCTCTGTGCTTCGCAGGCATCTTTTTTCTTGCTATAAAGGCAGAGCTGCAGGACTCAAACACATGCTAAACATTTCTGCTACACGTAAGCCTTTCATTTTGTGTGCCGCTTCTAACATGAGAAATAAAAAACATACTTGTGGAGAGGGCGAACTGAGGAGGCCGATTTTTGTCAGTCACAACCACATGAAGCTAAAGGACGCGCAGGGGAAATTACTTGTCATTTTATTTTAAATGTAGAAATGATAAAACGAAAATGAAAGTTGACGAAAAAATGCCTTGCCCCCAGTGGGAGCCCCACCCTCATCCTCCACATGATTGTGTTATTGCATATACTCGCATAATGGATGCACTTTTCTTCCTGAAAAATTGAAGTAAGCTGAGGGAACGTGTTTACTGGGTAAATTTCAGTGGAACTTTTTCAAAACAGCAAACAATTAAATCAACAATCATCCAATCTTTTTCTTGGGCGCTCACCTGTATGTCTCTTGAGAAGTTGGCCTCTTACCTATATAGCCTTCCTCTTCAAAACAACTTACGACAGCAGCACCTGGCAGTCTGCCATTATCGCAAGCATCACAGTGAAGCGTATCTTTTTGCTACCCGTTGTTGTTTTTGACAAGCATGCCCTGTGCACCTCTTTCCTCAACCATCCTACTCATCAGCATGTAGAAGTCATCAGCTTCTGCTCAACGTTTCTAATTTGTGAGAAGGTAAACTCTCTGTCCCAGTTCAGGCATATCACAAAATTGTAGGGGCGTTCGAATTGCAAAATTTTCCCAATTGAATCGAATTTGAATACAGAGCCTTGATATACTGAAGTTGGTAAAACTGGCAATTTGCTTCATAATATTAAAATTTCGTTGCATTGAAATTCAAGCTTTTATGCAAACAAGTGCAGTCGCTGATGCATTTTTCTTACAGGGAAAGGGTCGCAGAATTATCGGACAATCGGAAAAAGCAAATTTGAATTAGAAAAATTTAATTTAGTTGAATTTGAGAGTCGGCGACGAAAGATATGGTTTCTTGCCGTGTTGACGATATCTTCACATTGGAGGTACGGAGCGAAACCAGCTACACTTTCACGTCCGCTCTGCCCCCCCCCCAGCTGATGGTGCCACCTGTAGTGGGGCGACGCTATCATGAAAAGCACTGGCAGCGGGAAGCGAGTGCTTTGTGTGCCTCTTGCTTCAACTCGTCTCCAAAACTTAAGACTGTGCGACTTCCAGTACTAAACGCGCAGGAAAACGGCACATGAATAGGGCACGGTCACTCTTTGCACACCTATGCGGCAGATTACCTCTAAAACAGGGCATGCAGACTGCATATGCGCTAGAAGAGGAGAAGCATGCTAACCTGCTCCCCCCCTTCTTTCTTTGCGCGTACGGGGTGACGCGTTGGAAGATGGTGCTCATCAAACCCACATCCTTTTCAGCTCACCCTCACACGCTTTCCTTTGCAGCCAAAGCGTAAAGCACATGGGGCGTGATGGAATCTTATCCCATTTGGTCTTCATATGGAAGATGACACTGCTCTGCTTTGGTGGTTGATCTCTTCGGTGGTTGATCCCTCCCGCTTTCCTCTCTTGCACGCGTGAGATTGAGCTGCCGCCGTCAGCTCTTCCGTGCCTGCTTTCACTTGCACATACAGAATACAGCGTGAGGCAATGATGTTATCGCTCCTGGACTTAAAACGAAACGAAACGTGACGGCGACGGCAGAAATGTGTCTAGAGTGTCCATATAATTGCTATCGCAATAAAAACAGATTGAAATAGTTTTACGTTATACCAGCCCAGGGTTGATTGCAGCTCTCTGGGTCTTCGGTGACATATGGTCACCCAGAAATTATGTTACCATATCAGTTGGACAGCATAACTTCAGAACATTTTCCGCTGTCGTCGTGAGCGTCGGTGCAGGAATATATAGTTTGATCGTAGTGCCACAGATCTATGCGCTTTACAGGAAAGCCTGCACCGTGCCCTCGACCGCTCGACCCGCTCTTCCATGTTCTAGTATGCTGCAAGCTACAAAGCAATCTTCTCCTATGTGCTTCTTGTTGGTTTATTCTGTGTTTCATCGTGGTTTGAAAGTGCGCTGCCATATTCCATTATTCCACCAAAATTCAGATTGGTGTGCTCGAAACTGCTTGAAAATGAAAATTTTATCTGCTCCAAACTCCTCAAAAATGCAATTTTACTTGCTCCAAAAATTGATCCAAAATGACTTTGGGCACTCCCACCCCTGAGTACAGTCGCCGACCGTTTATTCGGACCTCACGGGGACTGCGAAAATGTCCGAATAAACAGGTGTCCGAAAAAGCAGATTAAGAAAAAAAATGAAATCCTTTATTTCCACGCACTTATTTGGGCTTGGCAGTAGGCTTGGAAGAAAGCGTGAATGCGCCGTTGCACGCTGTTCCGTTTACGCGCAATCAGATAAGCCTGAATCTCGGAGAGGGTCGTACGGTCACTATTAGCGGCTGATAGCACAGTCACTGCTTGTACACGCTCCACATGCGACGGCAGCGTAGCACATGGTGAGTAATCTTCCGACTCTGAGTCATCGTCCGGCGGTGCAGCAGAAACCTGACGAATGATCTTGCCGTCGTCGAGTTCTGCGCATGTCAATACAGCAGTGTCAGCACCTATGAAACTTTCAAATGAGACGGTGTCCGGAACCGCAATGCAACCACTGCGTAGGTCTCGGAAGAACATTTTCCGCGTCAGGTGGGGCGCACATCGGAAGGCGACTTAGGCCTCCCGGCACCCGCTAGCCGGCATTCCCCAGCGAAGTCTGTGCGGGCACTGTCGGCGCCATTAGACACTTGACGCGATGTTTCCGTACACCGCGTTGGATCACCGAAACCTCGACACAGCGCACAAACGAAAAACGTGGCCTGCTCGCAGTCGTGCGCGAAGAAACACGGAGGAAGGAAACAAATAAGCTGCTGGATTGTCTTGACATGGCTTACTAAGCTGAAACCGGAACTGCTGCAGAGCCACTCTAACCAGGCAGAAACGATGATGATGAGCGGGGATTTCCAGTAGCGCCACTTCGTGGGGCAGCAAGGAAGCTCTGTTCAAAACAAACATGGCGTTCAGCAAGTCGAACAATGTATGGAACCATGCACCGGTCAGAGTCGGTGCATGGTGCTCTCGACCGAGTTGGCTCAAGGAGTGTCCGAAAAATCAGACGAGAGGTTGCAAGGTGTCCGAACTTTCGGCAGTTGTTATACATTATGGTCTATGGGGAGAATGGCGGTGCCGCGAAGCTGACCGAATAATCGGGCATGTCCGAATTTTTGGAGTCCGGAAAATCGGTCGGCGACTGTATTGTATACTCCCAATTTCTGAAATGTGAAATGAAAGGTTTCACGGAATCTGCTCCACAACAAAAGGCTTATGTTTTAATATATTTAATACCGCTAACAGCCCTATGTCAGGTCAACTGAGAAGATTGTAAATGAGAAACAAAGGAAAGTACAGTCATCTCTGCTGCACGGTGACATTGACAGTAATATAAATTTTTTTTAAATACAGCACATCACCAGATAGATATAATAGTTTTAGTGCTCGTTGAAGGATCTAAGTGCAATACTACAGCACTGCACACCATTTTCAAAGAATCCTAACATAGTGAGATATTCCAAATGATAAATTGCTTTGTTGAAAAGAGACAACAATATCGCAGGCTGCCTAAAGTGAGACTTGCCTACTGAAAGTCTGGTAACTAGTATTGTGCATAAGTGATACCGATATGTTTGTTCTGCTACTGTATCGTATGTACAACAACCACAGATCTCTTGAACCAGAATCATTAAGACAAGTCTCCATTGGCATCAGTCCTTTTCACAGTAGACTCCAAGAACTGTTGTTTTTCATTTCTGTGTCCGAACAGAAAGAATATTTTACAACTTCAAATAGTCAATTTTTTAATTGAATACGAATCAGATAGCAGGGTCTATTTGATTCATATTCTAAATGTCGGATATTCGCACACCCCTGCAAATTTGTGAAAAGCAAGGCTCTTTTCTTCAGTGCAAGGAGGCAGTCGTTGACAAAGCAATGCGTCTTCTCAAACACAGTCCTTTGGGTCACATGAACCATATGGTCCACCCTTTGCTCCATTAACCCTTTGAGGTTCGATTTTTTTCGCCATATGCGACCGCCCTGGGTTGATTTCTTTTATTGCAGATTCCAATTCTTCTTAGGGAGTTATTTTGAAAAAAAAATTTACCACACTTTTTCTAGGGTGACCGTAAAGTGAGAAAAAAATATTTTGCGTTGGTATATATGTACTCTTCATGAATAATAACAATAAAAAAGTAAATAAACTTATGATGATTATAAATTTGATGCATTTTTATACTCATAATTCACGGCCTTAGAAATGCACACACGAGATTATTTTACAGGACTCAAATGTTCCTGCTCTTACACTAATATGTACATCCATAGCACAATCGAACTGCATAGGTGCGCGCATTAAGAAATCTGTGTGGGCCTGCGCCCATCAAAAAAGCATGTGTGACAAACTTCCGCTAATCTTAATCTTATTGCCAACCAGAGGCAATTAGTTTTCGCGAGTGTCAAAAAAAAAAAAAAGCAACGGAAACGCATGCACAGCGGCATCCTTCCTATGCGCACCCCTGTAAGCACTGAACGAGCGAGAAAGAGGCAGTCGCCCTTTGAGCGATTAGTAACGAGTTAGCCATCTGTTTTGCAAGCACAAGAAACCGCCACCGCCCGTGGAACAAAACCCGAACCGCTGCCCACCCACCGCCTGCCTGTCCGCCCGCGCACCAATGCGCCAGCAGTAGTATATAGAGGTGCGGGAGCAAACTAGCTCTAAAACAAACCATGCAACGAAAACAAAAAGAGGGAGGCACGCGAAAAAGATTCTCTGTATTCCCACATAGTGGCAGCACATGACAGAAAAGAAAAAGTTAGGAAATTGGCATGCTTTTTAAACGTAGAGATGACGCCGTAAATATATGGCATTGACCATTTTGGGACTTGTTCGTGGCGCCGTATATTTTCAACATTGACCCTCAATTTGTTAAAAACCCGTGGAGGCGATTTCTTGCAAAACAGCACAGCCTTCCTTTCGCAGACTCCTGACATATTCAAGAACTTCTTCCACACAAGGAAAGTTGCCAGTTTTCTACCCTCAAAAGGTGCAACAAGTCTGATTTGTAGCAAGCAACTTGTCGTGCGGCTTCTGCCAGTAGAGCACACAAACTTAGTCAACATCGAAATGCCTACCAGCATCATTTCTTTGGATGAGTTAATGGAGCGCCATGCGATTACAGCTTAATTGATACAAAATGATCACAAAATTTTCTTTGTAAATAATAAAAAGTTCGTGATGTCCACACAAAATTTTTATCTCATTTAAACGAGACTTTAAGTGCATTGGTTTCCGTGCGAGTTGTAAGCGGAATCGCCAATTACAGTTGAACTCTGTGATAAGGAAAGGCTGAGGCAACGAAATTGTCTACAGAATAAAATATTTTCATATCCGTGTTGTATCTCGTGGCAACAAATTGAGGCTGAGCTGCAATCCCACCTTAACGAAATCTGCCGGACATCAGTTCCCATATTATCTCCCCGTGTAACGCTAATAGAGTATACAAAAAGTGCATAAATACATTTTCTGCCCACTTGAGTTGCGCAAACTAATTTAACAGCACCCGTGCGAGGCCACTGCCATTTTTGTTTACAAAAATAGCGAAGTACTGAAAGTGGTTGCTGGTGGCAGAAGCATGTCAATGCTGCCATCTCGTTAGTCAATCGCCCGTTTCAAATGGCACAGCTGCATTGCCATCGTCTTCTACTGACATGCGACAGTGCTTTTTGCATTCGTTGCATACTCTTCTTAGTGTGCGTTGATCCGTGGTGTGCAGAGAAAACCATGCAGCAAAAACAAAAGTCCACATCTCACCTAAAGGTCCTCCAGCCATGATTGAGAACTGAGGTCATATTCTGTCTTCGAAAGTGATAGTCTAAGAATACGGTCCCTGCATGCTTGAAGAACACTGGTTTCAGTGCTGCCCAACAGGCATTGCATGCAGACTTGGTGTGGCCGGGCGTAGATTTACACGATGGGGCGGTATTCTCGTTGATGTCTTGTTGATGTCTCGTTGATTCGCGTTGGTGTCTTCAGGGGACTACGTTCCTGTGCTATGCCAAGACAGCATGCTTATCACCGGAGGTATGCTGTTGTGTGTGTGTGGAACGGTGTTGCTCATAGATTCCTACACATCCGGTGCCAAATTACACAAAATCATGCAAAAAGGATCGTGTCCTTGAAAGTTATCGGCTGCAAGTACTGTTCCATGGTAGTGCTGTCACCACTGACCGACGCATGCAGCGCACTTCTTACTGTTGACATTGTGGTTCTAGATAGCCTCGAGCAAGGCTCACTAAAGTGGGCTATCGAAATCTGGACAGTAGAGTTACGTTTTGTAGTGCATTCCCTGGCTGCGCTGTCTCATTTAGCAAGAACAATATGCCCCGCCAATTTCGCTTTTGCGAGGTTCTACTGTACTTCGTCATGTCCATTAATTTGTTATAACCCTTTTCGTGGCAACAAGGGATGAATGTATTTACTCTAGCTTCATGAATCGTACGAACATTCAATTTTTGTTGTTACTATGCTGCTCTGAGGTTTGGTGCGTGAGACTGGATTGAGAATTGGTTACAACTTTGTCTTAACTGTTGATATGTGATGTGCCTGAAGTGGGTTCATATTGATGAGGTTCTACTAAATTCAGCTAAATTTACTATCTGAGTCATCAATCTACGTTTGCACATATTAATGAGGTTCTACTCTAACTTACTGTGTCTCTCAGACGTATGGCATGGACTAGCTCCACTCTAGCTTTGTGGGGCCACATAGCCTCATCTTGTACCATGTGGTCTTAATGAAGCAATAGCAGAAAAGCAAGGCTGCAGCAATGAAGTGAGCAAGTGCATAAAAACGTTTAACCTACCTGAACTCCTTTTTCTGTAGTTACTACAGTGGGAAGGTCACCCCACATTATGGCATGTCGACCTGCTTATCATATTGCCTCACTTTTGTGTCTTTACCATAGACCACTGTGCTACTCAGTCACATGATGGTTCACACTGAGACCACAAATAGGAATGTGGCAGTGGTTAGAAGAGAAACTTGCCTCTCTGAAAGGTGCGGAACGCCTGGCGTGGCCTTGGATAGGGCTGTCACAGCTCCCCACAATTCTCACACTTTTTTAGAACGATGGGATAGAGAACACATCTTGTGAACCATATGATAATGCCTATATGACAGGCAGGTGAGCATCAGGTAAGTGCATGGGACCACCAGCTAGAGCAACGCGAGTCTAGATCCTTTATATAGAGCCCACAGCATATTTCACCCTGTGTTAGATAAGTCGGTGCTCTTTGGTACAACCTCCAAGTTTGTGAGCGCAATTTGACAAATTTCACGCCATGATTCCAAGCGTGCATTCAGTGTACACCAACCGCTCAGGTCCTGCAGTTGGAAACAACACATGTATCAGTGTAAAAGGGCACTTAATTATTTTCTGCACCCTACGCCTGCTAGTCAGAATGAGAGTAGTTACTCGAATAGCATGCACTAAGGAATCAAAGATGTCATCGCTCGCCACTTAGAAACTCCAGTCACATGTTTACCCATGCCAGACTCTGAGGCCTAAACCATTTGTGGGTGCCATGCCTCGAAACCAAGGTTCATGTGTGCGATAACATTCAGCCATACTGATTCCAAGCTTATGTGTTGAGTGAGAAAACATCCATGGAATAGTCGAGCAATGCTGACTGTTTAGAGCATGGTCGGTCTGTAAGTGTGGGCATCCTGTAGCCCAAGAGAGCAAGCATGTTCTTCGTGTGCCCGTACCACCCATGCCATCAGGTGGCGCTGGTAGCTTAGCACTCTCGCCATCTCTCCTCATGGCCGCATCTCTGCAACATTCGTGATTCCCGCGTGGATTCGAAAGCGATCCTGGGAAGGTGAAAGTCGGGAGATGCAAGGGCTGCACAAGAGAGAGAGAGAGACGCATAACTTTATTCTGCTCGTAGGTGTAGAAGGTAGATCTTATTTTTTTGTAGCGCAAGCTGAACAAGGACAACAGAAAGGCACATCTGACGCACACAGCGCCAACATTCAGCAACAGATTTATTTCCCATTCTCGTCGCTATATATAAACCCTTGAAACGTCATACAACATGTGTAAAATTTCAGTAAAAGTGAACATGAAAATAAACTGGGAACCACATGCAAGCAGTTTTTTTTTACTCACATATTCACAGACATGTAACACGTTCAGCGTGAACAAAGATAATTGAGCTCTTTTGAGGATAATGAAATGGAAGGTTTACTGATGCATGCGTCGCCGAATGTTGATATGTGTCTAGCTTCTATTATCAAGCGCATCATCTCACACCTGCTTCTACTCATGATGACTACTTCTTTGAATCTAGGTCTGCATTTGCATCTCTGGCATTAGATGGCAAGAAAGCCATCAGCGGCCAAGTTGTTTACTTTGTTACTGTGTTCTCGTAGCCGGTCATTTATGCATCTAGCTGTTTGACCAATGTAGAGTCGTCCACACCCGAGAGGCATGTGGTATACCACACCCACGATGCAATCAGTGAATTTATTTTTATGCTCCTTTTCGCGTGCGGTACGTGCGATTCTTTATGACCTTGTGTTTCTACACAGGCTCACCAATTTATTAGGTGCCGAAAATACAGTGTTCATGCCACTCCTTCCAGCAATCTTCTTTAATCTTTGGGAGAACTCGTGTATGTAGGGGATGACAACAACCTTTCTTTTGTTAATGTCAGTGCTTGTACCATGCACCTACTCCGAGTCCTTCTGCAACCGACTGGTCAGTCGCAGAAGGACAACTTAACAAAATAAGAACTGCCATACCAACAAGTCCCTAAACAAAAAAAAAAATGCCACAGAGTGCATGAAGGTCGAGTGTTCTCCCAGTGCCTGAATGAGTCCATGAGGCACACCATGTTTTTAATGAGCAATTGAATAGCGTTTTGTACCACCTTCACAGTGTCTACTTGTAGGCCTACCCCCTTCCAGCACTTAATTCTCACTTCTCACTTAATCCCAGCATTCCGGTGTTGCTACTGTTTCCACTGGAACCAAGCTAAAAAGCAACGCCCCGAATTGCCAAGGGTGCTCGAGATGCCGCCAGCAGGCATGCTGGCCCTTCCATCCCCACCTCCAGCTGCAACTGTCCCTGCTGAAGAGTCGTCCATCACCGTGAACAACCCCAGCAGTGAGAGTAAGTGTTTCCGAACACAACCGCTACAGTCGTTGTGGGAGTCAGGGTTGCAAACGTACCTGTTGATCCCTTGCCAAGGTGTCTCATTGCGTGGCTCTGTTTAGGCAGATAAGCAAGGAGCACAGTGCTTCAACGTTTGATTAAAAGAGCTTTGAGATTGGCTTAGAGCATGATTGACAAACTTTTGAACTTTTTAGTACTGTACTTTGTGTTATCACAAACATGCAAGTATGTATTCCTGAACAGCTATACGCGGCAAGAGCTTAGCCTCTGTCAAATTGTTTGCATGCCCTTTCTTCTAGCCTGCATCTAACTTGCCTCTCACTACCTCGCATATCCTGCGATTATTTCTTTGCCGATGAACTAGTCGGCAACTGATAGCCTTATCATGATGTAATATTCATGTCATATAGTAGAAGTATATGCTAGCGTGTTGCTATCAAATTGCCTCAACTACTTTACCATTGCCTTCGACAGTGGTTATCTGTGATTTCCTCTATTTCGGCTGTTTGCTGGCACCGCTTTTGCATCTTCAGTGTGCGGCACTCCACCCTCACCACACCTCACGGCTTGTCCAAGTGAACTGAAGTACTGCTGAATACATCTGAATTAGTGAACCTTTGGTGCCATAGAGTAATGCTTGTGTTGTGTGCCGAAACCATACAGAGAATTCAAATTATCTGGTTTTTCATATTAGGGAGTGTCCAATTCAGGGTTTTTACTTTATTCTGATGTGTGTCATGCATTGTCATGAAATACATTTGTCATTTGCGCATCACAGGCCAATAACTTGCCTTGTTGCAAAAATTCACTTTGGTTCTTTATGCCTGCGCAAGGGCTTTACCCGTTTCACCTATAGAGTTTCATACCCTGTGATTTTGGTCATTCTGCTTAACTTACTCCTCATTTTTCTGCAGTAAACATTGATTTATACTGCAAAATAAAATATTAAAATGAGAGCAGCACATAATATTGCTGCACAAAGCACCAGTGACGATTATCAAAGTGAGCTGAGATGATAGCTTCTGAAGACCACAGAAGTGAAATGGACACACTACTAGCAATGCTTCCAAACTCTACTGCTTATGTCAGGGAAGGTGTTAGATGATGGTGACATGAATTACAGTTGCCGACTGATAATTGGGACTCAATGGGGGCCATGAAAAATAATTAAAAAGTAATTTAGAACTGAATGCTGGGTGAGTTGGTGTTCCATACTACCAATAGCTAGATAAGGGATGAGACGGGGAGTGTCACATCTCTGTCTCGTCCTTTGTTTATTGCGCTTTTCTTCATCAGTACCAAAAAGTTGGTATAATCGGGTGTTTGAAATGCCGGATTCGCTCGGAAAAAAAAAGTGAGTTTATACCACATGTGGCTAAAAGGTTGTGCCGTATTCTGGGATCGTCACTTTCAGAGATACCTTCAGTTTTGCGTGACTAGCGCAAGACGCGTCAGTGTCTACGAGCGTTGGCATTCTTGGGGTGATGCCAAGCATGCTATCTTGTGAGAGTGCGGAAACGCTGCCGCCCGACGACACGTACGGTACTAGTCCCAAGAAATAATGTGAACATGAAAGTATCCTCAAAAGTGATGACCCAAGTTTGTCAGCGCTTTGCTGTGTGCACATACTGTAATGGTTGGGGTCGGGCATGAAATAGATGGTAGCTGGCCCATGCTGTCGTCCAACTCATCCACTCTGAGGACGTTGTTGAAGGGAGAGACTTGTTCTCATCGAGAATGAGGAATATGGGATTTATTTACAGTATCTACATGAGACGTTACAGTTCATCCGTCTAGCATAACTGAAAGAGAATGCACACTCAGCAGCCGCGCCACAATTGCTTATAAACACTCTGTCCTCCCTAGATCCCTAGGTGAGGGAAAACGGGCGTTCAACCGTCAACCAATTCAGAGCGTCCAAAGTCATTGTAGCCGACCCATCTTTGAGGAAGAGGAAGGTTTACACACTCACTTCCGCACAGGTTTCACTGACCACACCAAAGTGAGAGGGTTTTCGCAGACACGGGTCTTGCCCTGAGCAGGCACCTACCTCTTGGTCTCAGAGCTGACCCTGCAGATGACAGTGGCCGTCACGTCTGTCCATTGACTGATGACTTCTAAGGCCCGTGAGACGACGCTGCAAAACGCCTCCTTCCAGGAATTCCCCCGCTCCAAACAAACGGTGACGGTGAATCCACTAACACTACTTGGTCCGCCGACTGCGTCTAGACATCCCAGCACCGCTCGCTTGGAGACGCGGTGTATTGTCATCCTTACAAAGTGAGTCGCCGCAGCAGACATGCCGGCGCCAATGGGTTGTTGACGAGGCGCATTCTTGTTTTCACAAAGCGAGTGATCCCAGCGAGTCGGGCAGAGTTCGACAGTCTCTTTCCCGAAAATTGCCAGCCCCCGCATGTCGAACGTAACAATACATTTGCCTTTGGTCCAGACAGCCCGTGACTGTGATTTTCTAACAATGTTTTTCATGCAATTCTTTTTCTCACTTTTCACACTTTCTCAGTGGTCGGAGCAATGCTCCAGACATGTTATCAACGGGGGCAGCAGGCCATGTACGGTGGATAAGAGCAGCATATAATCCTGTAGAAGGCATTGCTACATAATTGCCCCGCGTATCTTGACCATTGTTGTAGTCAAGGCAGATATACAGATTGACAAAAGTACAGCCAATGCATGCACCAAATTCTCATCGTCAACTACCAGATCGACTAGGCGAATAGCAGCCGCATATGGGAATCTGCTATATTACGAAATAAGGCATCCAGAAGAGAGTGAGGAGCAGGCTTCTGTTGAAAAGAGAGCGTTTGAGAGAGAGGTGACTACGTCGCTCCACTTGCGAGATCCACGCACCACGCATGAATAAAAAATTTGGCTGAAATGTTCACAGCAGCACATGCTATCCGCGGACTGTGTTTTTTCACCAAGCCTGAGGGGTGGTTCAAGGCCCCTTTAACTCCTTCGTTACCACACCTATTCAGATCGATCACTGGTAATCAATGCTCAAGGTCGCCGATTTCGACATAGAGCTGTTTCTTATCCACTTAAGGCCATCGAGTAGGTAGTACAAGCGCTGCACTTTCCAAATCAGTTTATATTTTAGCACTGGGGCGATGTTGTGATTTTTCATACCTTTTTGTGAACTAATGTGCATATGTTGTAGCGAAAAGAGGCATGGCTGTCACCTTCTGCTGCGCTTGAGAAAGAAAGCGTGCCTCTCACAATTATGCCGCACTAGCATCAAAATTTTGTAATGAAATGACTCCCAGCAAGTCCAGAATTGAATTATATTGCCAGCTTTGCCGTCTCACAGTTCTGAGCGGTGATAATTAACCGAAAATGATGCCAGCACCAGCTGTTCACTAGTGAGCTTTGGTTTGGAGCTTGAGTCATTCTCCGCCAAAGTGTATTTCTTAAGGTCTGCTGCATGTCCAGCATGTGGACCTGGCATTTTCAACCAGTTTTCAAGAGTTGCAGTTTCGCTTCTCCTGTAAGATCCCACAAGGGACGCTGCAGGTGTCACTGCAGTTATCGAAAGTCGCTCCCATGGCGTCGTCCCACACTGCTGCGTCACAAAAATAGCGTCATGCTCAAAACTATGCTGCATCTGCACTTCAGTTTAGTGATGGGGACTCAAGTTATGGTTGCGAACATGACAGCAAAGCAGATTCAAGCTCTGACGGTGACACTGTTTTGAGTTGGCATGGGATATCTATCACGAGGATTCCATCCTCGTCGCCAGTGTCATGAGGATCCCATTCTCGTCACCTGTGTCACGATCCACCCGGGTTCGTGAACAAGGGAGGGGTCGAGGCACCTTCCGTTAGACGGACGCTCCGCAGCATGGTGGTGCTGAACGATGACTGACCGCCGAACAGCCGTGCTTGTCAGCGTTTATTGTGGTGCGATGACCAATGCTGCCTGCCGCGCTTAGCAGGCCACCGAGCCTTGCGGCGAACGAACATTATGCCTGAGGGGGCGTCACATGCTTGAATCAGAATCAGTCAAATACGGTACATGCTTACGGTGGTGCGTATGTGCTTTTTCTGAAAGTAAGAAAGTAAAAGTGCACCTGAATGTAACATGCTGCCAATTCATAAATAAAAAATATAGTGTCCCACCCACATTCAAGATCACGAAAAAACGAGATGTGCACATTTTACCTTAGTGGATGGGAATCTTTTTCATTATTATATTATTATTATTATTGAGCTTTCATAATGAGAGCGGTTCGTCATCGCCATTTGCGCTTCACTCGAGCGATCACATTTTGAGGTACTACCATCACTTTCACGCGACTCGGCATGACTCGTCGAAGTATGCATCCGATAGCATTCCTTGCACCGTGCATAGACACGGTAGACTTCCATTAATTTGACCTGACAGGACCGATGAAATAGATGAATTATCTGGTGGGTGGAACTAAATAAGACGTAGGAAAAACAGCAAAACAAACAGCTGATTAATTTGCCAGTACTTACCCAATTCTTACATGCCCCAAATCAAACGCGTCCACTTTCTATGTGTCCAAAGTAATGAAGCATACAAGCATTGCGAAGGTGACTTTAATATAGGTTTTGCGTCCGTGTGCATTGCGCAGACAGTTGTTGACCCAATTTTCTTTTTAAGAAGAAAGAAAAGGTGCATTAAAGTAAAGGCTAAATAACGTAATAAAAAATTGTGAGCCATGTTTATTGCTTAAAGATCTTACTAGGATGCGTCGAAAACGGGTGTCTTCGACAAGTGGTGACACGTCCTCAATGCATGCTCCGTCCCCTAAGCTCTGCCAAGACAGACGCTACCACTATAGGGGTCACTGTTGAGGTCACCATAGGGGTCGGGCATGTGTGTGCCGACTGGTCAGGTTCGAATTATTGGGCAAAGGCAATTTCAGGATCAAAATGACGATGGTTTGGACCTATAGAAATGCACGGGTGCTAGCCAGGACCTTCGGCCGGTATCGAATTAACGGAAGTCTACTTATAGCTATGGAGAGCACCAGAAACGCCAGCAACCAGTCGCACCAACGCATCCTGTGCCGACTCGCGCGAAATCTCGTGACTCTGTTGCTGAAAGTATCTCTGAAAGTTATCAGCCGTGAATACAGCTCTAGATCATAGTCGAGTGCAGTATGAACCAGCAGCAACCTTCACAAAAAGGTGCTCTGTCGCCATGTCTGACAGCTGTGATGGTAGGCAGTTGCCAATGCGGTAAATGCATTTTTGGTTTCGTATGCCATTGTAGTGTGCAGGCAATTTTCAGGCCTATCTTCTCGTCAAGAAGGTGCACATTAGATTCAGGTAAATATGATAAGTAGGAGGACTGCGCACCTCAAGGAGTTTGCTGTTGTGTGGGTGATTGTGTGGCACTCGGTGATTCTGAGTAAAATGTGTGACGTCACTTGTGCGGGGTATCTGTCCTGATTCACGCTGCAGACAGGAAATCGCAAGCTACACCCACAGCCATTATCGCAGAGGTCGGCCACTCGGCACAACAAAGGCTGGGGGGGGGGGGGGGGGGGGGATTATAATATAGATTACTACAAAATATGGTCTACGATCGGTGCACATGGCAAGGCTAGTGTCCTGCCAGAAGTAGTAGGGAATTTTTATTTGTTTATGTAATGCCCTTTGGGCCATCATTAAGGCATAGGGGCCCCGGATCACCCCTCGCGCTTGGTGAGAAAACACATTCTGTGGATAGTAGACACGGCTGTGAACATTTCGGCCAAATTTGGAGTTGTGCGCAAGCATGTGGAGCTCACAAGTGTAGCGCAAAATTGACCTCTCTCCAAACACCTTCTTTTCAAACGGAGGCCTGCTTCTCACCCGTTTAAAGCCTTTTGGCAGGGCCGGTGGCTGTCACGTGTTATCATAAAGCAGATTCTTATAGAGGGGTACCATTGGTCGATAGTTGACGTGATGCACGCAAGATGGTTGGATCAGTGCGCTTCTTGCTTCAGTTATTGTGTATACAGTCGAACTTACTTATGACACTATTCAAGTGCCACGAAAGTTCCATTGTTATAACCGATAATTGTTATAACCGGGTTGCATGAAAAAGTCAAAATAGGGGGATCGCAGAGCTAGTGTGAGAAAACTACATAGGCGGGCAGGCCAGTGCTCTTCCCCACTACCTTCCTCCATCCGGCTGCTGATTGTGTTCACTCGTTTAACTGCTTCCTGGGCGCTCCGATCGTGTATAACAAGCTGCGGCTGTCGGTGTTAAAGAATGACACTTCTGTAACAACTGCAAACAGGGGTCACGGGTGGCAAGCGATATGCAAGCACCACCGAAGCATCGCTTTGGTGGCCCAAAAGAGGCCTATTAAAAATTGTGAGAAGGCTGCCGCGGCAGCCTCTCAACATGAAAAATCCAGAAGAAATGCTGAGGCGAGACCGCCACAGGCGTTTCACCACATACTTCTCACTGGCTTGCATGAGAAAACCCTATGTCTGTCAGCCTTGCATGCTTCATGCAAAACTTGCTGACATTCTTCTCCAAAGCCTCAAGGTGCTCCAAGTAGTGCAGCAAAACAAAGCCCTGGAGGGAGTGAATGATCTGCTGGGCCTCTTGTGAGGAAAACGCCCCATTAACAACGGCTGCATCACAGCCGTAGTCACCATCGCTATCTGATGCAAGCATGTTCGTGACGATCGCCTCATTGGTTAGAAACACCTAGTTTCCAAATCTGTAGCCGTGTGCTTTCCTCTTACCGGCAACGTTGTACATTGCCATTGACCAGTGGCCGGATCAGCCATCTTCCATTTTGGTGGCAAATCAAACGAGGCTGAGAAACCGCATGGCCATGAACGATTTCGATGCAACCAACAAAGACAAACACAAGCGATTCAGCTGTTTGCAGACCTGCGCTGAATGAGTAGCTAGTGAGCAACATGCGAGCAATCTTCGAGCAGTGCAGTTGGCGCAGTCCATTCGTGTTTCGGTGGGTGGGGCGGCGTAGAAGTATGGGCACAGCCCATTCGTGTATGGAGGGGTGAAAGGGCGATGGGATAGAGGCACGTGGGGATGGCTTGAAAATGAGCGTGCGGCGGTTGTTGAAGCAGCGGCCCATTGTGCAGTGGCTCAAATTTCTCCGCTTTTTGTTTTTTTATTTTCAAGGATTTCGCATTTCACTACCTTTCAACTCGAGACACCCAGCGGCCAGACTTCATTGTTATAACCGATAATGTGGCAACGGGGCATTCTAGTAAGCGGGTTATTTCACCATGGAAAACATACAAAAGTTGACGGTGCAGCAGCTTCTCATTGTTATAACCAATCTATTTTTAAAACCGGTATTGTTATAAGTGTGTTTGACTGTATTAATTGATGCATTTACATAAATAGGCTGCAGTAATCGAAAATCTGCATTTTGAATTCTGATACATTTTACGCACATCCGGGAGGAAGTGACTAGTCTTTTCAGGCTCGGCCACGGCCGCCCGTGTAGAATTTAAACATAACCCTTCAGGCGCGATGCCACTATTGACGCCACACTGCTCCTTCAAAATGGGAAATCTTGAGGGGGAATGGCAAAAGTAAACATTGTGCTCATAATCTACTCATACTAGGTGTTTAAAAAAAACTTATTTCGGCAACATATTTCTTGGAAGCATTTCACTCGTTCCAAGGCATCTTTTAGGCTTCAAAGCAAGGTGGTTCAGGGCCCCTTAACCATTTTGGGTGCCAATTAATTCTTTTGATTTAAAATGCCTCATTTCTTAAATTTTCAGAATCATAAAAACCATAGAGACGGTGATAAGAATTTTTAATTCTATAGTGACTTTTGTCAATATTGCAGAGTGTGGAGCCCAAGTGAAATCTCATTACAGGAGCATCAACTGTTTCTCATGTCTAACAAGCTTGAAAATCACCTATGCAACCACTTGAAAATCGTGCCTGGCGCAACAAATCGCAAAGAACAACGAAAAAAGTTAACCTGCACACACGACATACTCACACCGACCAAAAATACCCAACCAACCTTCCTGCTCGTTTTACTTAAGCATCTTGCGCATTTTATTCAAGCTTGCAGAACACTTTTAATCAGAAGTGTTTGACAATGTGTGCGACACATTTTAAATGTTATTACTGTCATCAGCGCTTTGGCTGTTGATGCATAGCGTTATCGCACACAATTGCATATGCAGTAACTCAAAGGGTTAAAGAGAGGGGCAGGTTACAGTGCATATCATAGAGGTACAAGAAAATTTTTAAAAATGCAAGAATATAGGTGCGGGTGCAACAGCACTGTAGTAAGTGGTATAGGCTAAAATGTGATGAAATTATGAATTATCCCTGATTTAAACAATATTCAGTAGAAAGTAGTTCCATTGCAGTGATGTTTGAAAAAGGCATTCTGCATACCACATAGTGAGGAGTGGAGATAAATGCATTATGTTAGTGTTGCATGTGAAAATTTGTAGAGCACTGTTATTCTGAGTGTGAGCAATGATGGTTTAATATACTGTGGTTGAACGCATAGAATCTGCACGAGTGAGTAGCAGGCTGACAGTGCTTGCAGTGTCAACCGGCACTGTAGCCGCTGGCTCCGTGGTGGGGAAGCTGGTGAAACATTTCCTGTGGGTGTTTGTGTATATAGCTTTTTGTGCGTAGAAGTGCTGAAGTATTACTGTGCTCGACGAAGTGGTCTTCAGTATAACGAATGCCATGCCATAGCCCCGAAAGTCAGGGTTGTCAATTGTGTTGAAACATCTGTGTCGCATTTTTATGCTAGGAAGCGTAGAAATGGATGCAGTGTAATAGTCTATCGTAACTGGATTGGGCCAGTATGCATGGATTGCAAATTACATGCAAAAGCTTGCCTCACGTGTCCATTACTTAAGTTTAAGCACCAGTCATTGTTCATTAGCCATAAAAGTTGATCAGACAGACGATACTCATATCACATTCTGTTTGCCCCTTCTGCTGCGAAACTTTACTTGCACATCCTGTGCAAGACCCTTGCATTTGTGTGGATAAGAAAAGGTACAGTATCTTTATAAGTTATACTCAGTAAAAAGGTACAAGCATGAACAGCCTAAGCATGCCTAGTAAAAATGAATTCTGGGGTTTTGCATGCCAAAGCCACCATTTATTATGAGACACACCATAGTGAGGGATTCGCGATTAATTTTGACCACCAAGGGCTCTTTTAACGTCCCCCTAATGAACAGGACACGGGCGTTTTTGCATTTTGCCCCCAATGAAATGCAGCAGTGGCAGCTGGGATTTGATCCTGCAACCTCGTGCTTAGCAGCACAACACCATAGCCGCTAACCCGAGGCAGTGGGTGCATGCCTCGTGAGACATGAAAGCAATGAACAATTTAAGGATCTCATGCATTCATTCTTGTTCATAAGTGTAGCACGGAGGTTGCCGAGGCACTGTAAGTACATCAGATGCTGATGCTAGCCATGCCTGTACCTGTCTTGTAGGAAAACCAGCCATGCCTCAAGTTGAGCTTTCCTGCGTAATCGGGCTTACATCGTGGACGCAGAAGTCCTGCGCCACAATGGGTTCTGTGGGCATGAAACTGGGAAGCACGGCAATTACTGCTGCTGCTGCTGCCGCCGCCACCACCGCTGCTAGGACTAACACTGCAGGCCCCTGCTAAGGAACCTTCGAAGTGAGCCTCTCGACTGTGAACTGCTACGGTTGAGCGTTGCCATTTCGTGCTTTTATAGGAATACGTGTGGTCCCGTCAAATAACGATGCGGGCATCAAGTGTTCAAGAGCTTACTCGAGGCAGCTTGACGCCACTGTTGCCATAAAGTGTGGTTGGTGACAGCTGGGGACACTCTTTAGATTAGTTGGCTCACTAAAAACAATATGGTGCTTCCAGCGCACTTAGCCATTTCTTAGCTTGAGACCCGTCGCCTTGTCTGTGTGGCAATTCGCGGCAAGTGCGTTCCGATAGGGGTGGAATGCAAAAACGTTTCTGTGCAAAGGTTTAGGGGCATGTCAAAGAACACAATGCGGTCAAAATGAATCCAGAGGCCCCCACACTATGGTGTCTTTCATAGCCACTGTGTTGCTTTGGAACATTAAATTCCATAATTTGTTTGGCGTGAGTACCTGCCTAAAAACAGTGTGCACTGTGAAATCACCATGCACTGACACAGTGCCGCTCCCACATGACTGCTGTTCAAGATTGGTTGCTTCGATCTTTATAACTGAGATCTGGTTTCTCATTAAAATGTTCTCGATCATATAATATGTTGTGTCCCTGTTAGTTACGTCAAGCCAAGTCTCTAAAGCCAGTTTACAACTGTATAAGGCGAATGTAGTTCCATACCCACTCCATCTAACCGAATCTGTGCACGCATTCGACAATGGCGTAACCAGAACAATGGCAGATTAAAGTAGCAGTGTCTGTTCTAATCGTGTCCATCTAATCCAGTAAATCTTTACCTTTCAAGACAAGACATAATAGACAACTGAAACACATACGTATGTAGAATTATGACATTAGTTCAGCACAGAGAACTCTTCTAGGTAGCAGCCCTCGTTCAAATCCTTAATACTGACCTAAATGCAGTGATCATACATAAATGTGCTAAATGTAACGTATTAAATGGGCCTTACATACTTGCTTGAGTAATATCTCTGTCAAGTGGGCATGTTAAGTTCACTTACGGGGAGTGCACTCGAGACCTTGAGTGACACTTTAGGCTATGCGGTGCTAAACAAGCAAACAGAGTGCACTCACAGTAAAAAAAGTAAATTGACGACAGACTAAGAGCGCATTTTTTGAAGGTGTAGATTAAAAAGAAAAATACTTCTAAAAAGTGATTGTTTTATATTGTATTATAAATAAAAACAAACTGATATTTCCTCAACAAAATTATGAGTGTTGCAAGTCAATGCCAGCCAAGACGAATGCCTAGTGTTGGAACCTCAGTGCTGATGCCCGTTATTGCAACTGGGTCGCAAACCCCAAGGGTAGCGTTGGCCTGGCGGCCTGGGGCACAACTGGAAGCATCCGAAGGTCCTGGCAAAGCATGAGTCGACTGCTAACAGAACAACTTGTTTATTCTAGCATCGCAAAAGAGCGGCCGGTCAGGTCGACCGAAGTGGAGAGACGGGAGAGCACGTAGCTCTACAGAAGAAATCGGAGCCTCTCTCTTGGCGTCCGGGGGCAAGAAGGAAGGTTACGGGGCGACCACGTGACAGCGAGGCACGGACGGACTGAGAGACATGTAGAGACAAGTGTAGTGACGCATCAGACGGGCCGGCGCCGGTCAGACCTCCTCGCTTCACACTTGGGGAGCTCCTCTCCCCGGCTGCCGCGCTTTGACAAGCGTGGGCACACACACACACACGCACACACAAAGACACGTGGCACTGAACATGCCGGGACGCGCTCGGCGGGGATGCGTCGCGGCCGCTCCGAACGGGCCAAAATGTCCGCCGCTTTGAACGAAGCCCCGGGGTCTGTTGCATCCGCGCCGGCTTTACCGCGCGTCGTAGACGAAACGTAACAGACCGCCCCGCCGGGGGAAGGAGATCCCGATGGTGAGGGGACTGCATCCGCTGTCCGGAGGGATGTCGCTCGATGATGCTCATAACCGAAGTCGGTCGTCCCTCGGCGTTTCTTGAGCGCAGCGCACCGAGAAGGCCTCGTTCTCACGTTCAGGTTCACACAGGACACTGCAAAGTGACTTCGGGAGAGTTGTCATTTTTCTCTCGTTCCCAGCAAGCGTTAGAATTACGCCGAAACTCAGCCGCTCAGTCAGCAAGCACGGCACAACCCTCACTAAGCCATGCCAGGCTCTTTCCCCTTTTATACTACTGCCTAGTTCTTTACAGTAGTCTATAGCAGCACTCAGAACGCGTCCACAAATTGGAAAATTGCACTAGAAAGCACATCATCACTTTGAAACACTACACAAAAGCAATATGTTAAAAATCCTACCTCAGGAAGAAAAACATCAATAACAAACAATTTTGAGGCTGATTCCCACGTTAGGGGCTTCGACTTAAGCCATCGGCGTTACCGTTGAGACTCCCCTTTTTGTAACGCACCTCAAAGGAATATTGTTGCAAAGCGAGGCTCCAGCGCAGGAGGCGGCCATTTGTGAAAGAGATAGTCTGCAGCCATTGGAGAGGGCAGTGATCCGTTTCGAAGCATGCGAAGCGGAGATCGCAGCGAGCGACCGTACACTAGCTCAGCTGGCGAAAACCCCGTAGCCACATGCGGTGCGCTCCTCAATGCAAACACCACCCCAGGCAGAAACAGCTCCCAGTCGGTTTGCTGTTCAAACCACAATGCTCTCAACACGCGCTTTGTGACGGGGTGGACCTTCTCAACGGAATTCGACTGGGGGTGGTGCACTGAGCTGTGTAACAGCCTTACCCCGCACCTTTCGAGAAAGGCTGTCGTCAAAGCGCTAGTGAACACTGTGCCCTGATCTGATTGGATTTCCGCAGGAAAACCAACTCGCGCAAATATGGACAGTAGTGCATGGACTATCTCAACTGAGCTGAGTTCTTTAAGCGGCACTGCTTCAGGGAACTTTGTCGCTGGGCAGATCACAGTCAAAACGTGTCTGTACCCCGTGGCTGTTACCGGCAGAGGTCCCACTGTATCAATAACGAGCCGTCTAAAAGGCTCCGTGATGATAGGTACCAACTTCAACGGCGCCCTCGATTTGTCCCCTGGTTTGCCCACCCGCTGACAGGTGTCACATGTCTTCACAAAGTGGTCTGCGTCCCGAAAACACCCTGGCCAATAGTACTCTTGCAAGAGACGGTCCTTAGTTTTCTTAACTCCTAGGTGTCCGGACCACGAACCCCCATGCGACAAGCGCAACAGATCCTGACGATAGCATTGAGGCACGATCAGCTGATCGAACTCCACTTCCCTGCGGTCTACATACTTCCGGTACAGGACCCCACCTCTTTCCACAGAGCGAGCATTTTTCTTGGCGATACCTTCCTTGACAATGCAGCGTATGTTTTCTAGGCTGCCATCCTTCTTTTGCTCGGCTATCAAAGCTGACCGGCTGACTTTTAGCAACCTATTAAGTCCGTCTGACGTAGGCGCGATGAGCAAATCTTCAGATAGCTCTTCTAACTTTCCCGTGTCGGGCATTTCCTCTCCAGTATCTGGTGCCTTTAACGCTACAGGCTCAATTTTATTCAGTTCGGGCGTGCTCTGAATATCAGCTTGCTGCGCCTCTGACCCTTTCTCATCGTTCGACAACGTCGGCCCCGCAACTACCGCCTTTGCAGCGAGCTCCCGAACCTTCGATCTGGTTAAGGCCTGAACGCTAGCCTCACCAAACAAAAGCCCCTTCTCGCGCAGGAGGTGATCGGACTTGTTCGAAAATAGGTACGGGTACTGGGGGGGCAGCATAGATGACACTGCCGCCTCCGTCTCAAGTGTTCCGAAAGGTCCTTCAATGAGCACTTTTGCTACGGGCAGACACACGCTGTGAGCTTCCACGGCTTGCTTGATCCATGCGCACTCGCCCGTGAACATATAGGGTTCTACGTAAGAGGGGTGAACTACATCCATCGTAGCTGCGGAATCGCGAAGCACTCGGCACTCTTTCCCGTTCACGAGGAGGTCTCGCATGTAAGGCTCGAGAAGCTTCATGTTCTCGTCAGTGCTGCATAACGACAAAAACACAACTTTTGTTTTTGTTTCTGGACACTGCGCCGAAAAATGACCCGGCTTCTGGCACGTATAACACACGCACGCTTGCCTCGCCTCGAACCGCTTTCTGCGTTCGGCTTCGGTTGCCGCCGTCTCCTTACGTTCGGTCGGACTGCTTTCACTCGCATCCGCACTACATGTGTCCCCCTTTGCTCTCATGGGCGTGAACTTCGGCCTCTCAAACTTGGAGCCAAATTCACCCTTTTGACCGTCCTTAGCTCCGCGAGCCCGACGCGTCACAAACTCTTCGGCTAGCTCAGCGGCTCTAGCCACCGTACTAACGTCTGGCCTATCCAAGACCCAGTAGCGCACGTTCTCAGGTAACCGACTATAAAACTGTTCTAGCCCGAAACACTGCAGAACTTTCTCATGGTCACCAAACGCTTTCTCTTCTTTGAGCCACTCCTGCATGTTTGACATTAGCCTGTAGGCAAACTCTGTATATGACTCACTTTTGCCTTTCTCATTTTCTCGAAACTTCCGACGGAACGCCTCCGCTGACAGCCTGTACTTTTTTAGCAGACTCGATTTCACTTTGTCGAAATCCTCTGCCTCCTCTCTCTCCAAGCGAGCGACTACGTCGGCCGCCTCGCCAGGTAGCAAAGTGAGCAAGCGCTGTGGCCACGTTTCCCGAGAGAACCCCTGCTTCTCGCACGTTCGCTCAAAGTTAACCAGGAACAAACCAATGTCCTCTCCAAGCTTAAACGGCCGCATTAGGTCAGTCATTTTGAACAATACCCGTTCTCCTGCACCGTGTGCCTGACTTCCATTACGAGCGCGTTCCATCTCTAACTCGAGACGCTTCATTTCCAAAGCATGATCGCGCTCTTCTTTTTTTTCTTGTTGCTCTCGCTCTTTTTCTTTCTCTTGTTGCTCTCGTTCTATCTGTTCTTTACGTTCACGCTCATCTTTCTCTTGTTGCTCTCGCTGTTGCTGTTCTTTAAGTTCGCGTTCCTGTCTTTTTGCCGTCTCCCTCTCCTCAATTGTCTCAAGGCATTCCGACAGCTCGTCATCCTCAGCTTCTAACTCAAGAATAGCCCTTAGCAGTTCTGGTTTTCTGAGTTTGTCTGAGACATCCAGACCCAACTCTCTTGCAAGCTCCAACAATTTCGGTTTGCGCAATGACTTCAAATCCATGGCTGCTCTGAATGCTGCTTTCTCTACTGCCTACTATTGTCTTGCCGCAAACTAACCCGGCAGCAATGACAACCACAATTACCAGCTCTGTTTCTGACACTAACAAAAGCCTGGCAAAACTCAGAAGAAGAAAGTCCCGCACTCACCAAACCTCGCAGCCAAGAATTCAGCGCAGTCGTTCCGCTGCAGGCAACCAGTCATCACACAGGGCTCGTTGCACTGCTCCCGGATGGTCGTTGTGCTGCTCAGCATACAGTCAACCGCATATCTTCGCTGCTGGCCTCCGTTGTCGCGATCTCACCGCTGGCAACCAGCTGTTGGAACCTCAGTGCTGACGCCCGTTATTGCAACTGGGTCGCAAGCCCCAAAGGTAGCGTTGGCCTGGCGGCCTGGGGCACAACTGGAAGCATCCGAAGGTCCTGGCAAAGCATGAGTCGACTGCTAACAGAACAACTTGTTTATTCTAGCATCGCAAAAGAGCGGCCGGTCAGGTCGACCGAAGTGGAGAGACGGGAGAGCACGTAGCTCTACAGAAGAAATCGGAGCCTCTCTCTTGGCGTCCGGGGGCAAGAAGGAAGGTCACGGGACGACCACGTGACAGCGAGGCACGGACGGACTGAGAGACATGTAGAGACGAGTGTAGTGACGCATCAGACGGGCCGGCGCCGGTCAGACCTCCTCGCTTCACACTTGGGGAGCTCCTCTCCCCGGCTGCCGCGCTTTGACAAGCGTGGGCACACACACACACACACGCACACACAAAGACACGTGGCACTGAACATGCCGGGACGCGCTCGGCGGGGATGCGTCGCGGCCGCTCCGAACGGGCCAAAATGTCCGCCGCTTTGAACGAAGCCCCGGGGTCCGTTGCATCCGCGCCGGCTTTACCGCGCGTCGTAGACGAAACGTAACACTAGCCAATTGAGAACAACATGGCGGCATGCGACGAGGCGGCATTTGATTCTGCTAGAACCGAATATAAGCGAGTTCTATTACGATTATTTTGTTAAAAGCTGTTCAGAAGCTAAAAGGAACGTCTGTCTCCTTTTTTATACTTTACATTTTGTACCATTGAAACCGCTGGCGGTGAAGCTACGCACTCGGCCAGCAAAGTGCGTTCCATGAACGCACTCCGACCAGAGTGGTCTCTTCTGCAAGTGACACTCTACTTGCGACATTTATATTTGGCTAAATCGGATGACACTCTCTATAAATGCACTTAACTTGCCCGCTTGACAGGGGTATAAGGCTTCTTACTGGTTAGCAGTCTCAAAGCTGTGAAAGACCCACAGGGATCTTTCAATTAAAAGCTGATCACTTTGCAGTGTTTCGTGAGGACAAAGGAGAATCATTTAATAAAGATGTGCCACTCCAGAATGGCATTGCCTCTGCTTAATGGTAACTTCTGTACTGTTACATGTACTTCGCCCTTGTTTCCTTGCACTAAAACGTCAGAGTAAAATATCGAACAACCACCTATATCAGAATCAGAATCGGGTTTTTATTGAGATCATTAGAATGATTACAAGTTGTTAATATTCAGGAGGAGATCCCGGAGTCAAAGACTGCAATGGGACCACCTTTACAAAGTAAACTTAATAAAACAAAAGTCTGTCTACGTAGACAATATACAAATAGGTTTCATATCCTGCAACCTTATAGTGTGTGAGAGAAAGTTACAGTAGGGCTTAAACAAGGTGTCCAAGTGGGCTGACCAAAATGGATTTAAAATCAACCCCCAAAAAGGTTTTTATGTTCTCTTTACAAGAAAGAGAGGCCTGGTTCCAGATCCTTGTGTAGAACTGGGCGGACTACAAATTCTTGTCAACAGAGAGCACAAATTTTTAGGTGTTGTACTTGACTCCAGGCTTACTTTCATTTCGCACATAAAATGTCCTAAAGCAAAATGTCTAAAAACAATGGACTTACTCAAACTCCTAGCTCACACAATATGGGGTAGCGACAGGAACTGTTTACTGAATCTTTACAGGAGCATAGTTTGATCACCATTAGACTATGGTGCCATAGTATATCACTCTGCCGCACCGAGCACGCTTAAGACATTAGACCCCGTTCATCATCTGGGTATCCGCCTGGCCACTGGCACATTTAGAAAAAGCCATGTCGAAAGTCTATATGTAGAGTCAGATGAGTGGTCACTCCATTTTCAGAGAACATACATCAGCTTCATTTATTTTCTCAAAGTGCGCTCTAATAAAAAACATCCGTGTTTCACAACTGTTAATGACTTCACGTGTGAAACACTTTTTTGTAATAGACCCTCTATGAGACTTCCTTTGTCACTGCATGCAAGAAAAATTAGCGAAGAAATGGATGTCCCAGTTCTTGAACATCACCCAATGTCTCCAGCTAAGCTTTTACCACCCTGGGAGTGGCAGGTGATAGACTGTGATATATCCTTTGTAGAGGTCACAAAGCATGAACCTGACTTCGAAATCGCTATGCATTTCCTCGAACACAGTGACTGTGCAGCGGTAGTAGTTACGTCAAAAGAGGTTATGTCAAAGCGCGTCCCTGAAGACAACAGACCCCGCAGTTGCCGAAGAAGCGGCCGTGGCCCTCGCACTCGCACAGCCGAGCGTGGACACCGTAGTCACCGACTCAAAGACAGCCTACAGAAGCTTCCGCAGGGGGGTAATCTCCTCTGTGGCCCGAGCCATTTTATCCAAGCGCAAGCCTCTGGGAAGAGCCATAGAGCTCGTGTAGGTCCCGGCTCACTCTCGGGTAGCAGGCAACACCATTGCCGACTACCATGCCCGAGAAATGTCAATCCGGGCCGAGCACGAGCCGGAAGAGCTACCGCACCCAGTCACCATCTTTCGGGACATTACCCTGATTTACCGAGAGGAAAGGTGCAGACTGCCAGAACTGCACCCCAAACTCACCAGGCAACAACAGACGATCTTGCGTCGAGCGCAGGTGGGATCGCTTGCGCATCCCGTACTGATGAACCGCATGTACCCTGCGGAATACGATATGCTCTGTCCTTTTTGCAGAAGAGAAAAGGGCACCCTGCCACACGTCGTGGCAGAGTGCACAGAACTCAAGACCCCCCCCGCCCACCTCCTCCCCTTCCCACAGACACCCCCAATCCCCAATCCCTTGAGCGATGGGAGACCTTGTTATCCAGTCCTTCCTACCGATTCAGCTCGCACTGACGGACAGGGGCCAGGAGCTGCTGGGAACATATGGGTCCCGTAACTAGGGAACCACCCCATCTGGTGCCTGCGTGCACCACCGATTTATTTCGGGCCCAGTAAATGTTGCTTCATCATCATCATCATCCGTGAACTTCAATCAAAGTACTCCTGTTCCAAATTCTACACAGACGCGTCAAAATCACATGCTGGTGTATCTTATGCTGCTGTTGGTCCCTCTTTTTCTAAATGTGACGTATTGAATTCGCAAACAAGTATCTTCATTGCAGAAGCCTATGCAGTACTGTCTGCTGTAAAACATATAAAGAAATTAAAACTCGACAGAGCAATAGTATTCACAGACTCGCTAAGTCTTGTAAAAGCATTCATTTCTTTTTAAAAAGCATACGAATCCTGTTTTCATTGAACTTTACTCGCTCTTATGCAATATTTATCTATCACATAGACATGTAGTAATATGCTGGATACCTGGCCATAGAGGTATCGAGGGTAATGTACTATGTAGATGATAAAATGGCCACATCACTCACATCACTAGCTATTATTCCTGCGGCTGCTGTCCCTGTCACAGACCTGAAGCCTTTCTTACGAAAGAAGCTGCAAAAACACGGCAGTACATGTGGAATGCAGAAATAAATAATAAATTGCACGTTATAAAGCCACAGTTAGGTTTTTGGCCCTCCCCAACAAAATCACGGTGAACAGATGTCCTATTCTGTAGTCTCAGAATAAGGCACACATTTGGTAACCTAAATTTTCTGCTTACTGGAAATGAACCTCCAACCTGTGGTCGATGTGGTGAGAGGCTGACCGTCCTCCATGTCCTCTTGTAGTGTCGGAAAGTTGAATCTGTGAGAAAGAAACATTTTCCTCTTGCATATCATTATTGCGTCCCTCTTCACCTGACTATGTTTCTTGGTAAAGAGCCACTTTTTAACACCAAAGCAGTCCTCAGTTTTTTAAATGATGTTGTCCTACATGTTATGCACCCATTAAATTCGTAGCACATCCTCTTTCCAGAGGATGCCGCTGTGATAGTTGTTTTGTAAAGCACATGCCTCCAGGCCCTTGTGTCTCAACGGCTCTAACGAGGCAGTGGTGCTCTACTCAATTTTAGCATCTTACATATTTTGTATATCGTATCATTATTTCGCAATGCACCTTAATGCTCATGGTACACGCCATTTGTCATCGCCATAATCTTATTACACATAGACTTTATGCACTTCAGAGCGACTATTTTTAAGGCCCCTTTACCGCCACATCACATCAACTTCATAGACGTCATAACTCCACTGCAAACTCATCAACACTTGCTTGGCGCTCTTTGGCCATACCTGGCCCTTACGCCAATAAACACTACACATTCATTCAAGCTTCTTTGTCAGTCTCTAAGTGTCTGCCCCATATGTCAGCACTGGTAAAATGCAGATTGTACACCTTCCTTTTCAATGATAATGGTAAGCTTCCAGTAAGGAGCTGGCAATGTCTGCCGTGTGCGATCCAACCCATTTTTATTATTCTGTGAATTTCCTTCTCATGATCAGGGTCCCCTGTGAGTAATTGACCTAGGTAAACATACTCCTTCACAGACTGTAGAGGCTGACTGGCGATCCTGTGCTCTTGTTCCCTTTCCTGGCTATTGATCATTGTCTTTGTCTTCTGCATATTAATCTTCAATCCCACTCTTATACTCTCTCTGGTAAGGTGCTCAATCATTTGTTGTAACTCGTCTGCATTGTTGCTGAATAGTACAATGTCATCGGCAAAGCGAAGGTTGCTGAGATATTTGCCATCTATCTTTACTCCTAAGCCTTCCCAGTTTAATAGCTTGAATACTTCTTCCAAGCACGCCGTGAATAGCATTGGTGAAATTGTCTCCCTGTCGGATCCCTTTCTTTATAGCTATTTTCCTGCCTTTCTTGTATAGAACCTGTTGTAGCTGTTGCTGTAACTAGCTGTAGAACCTGTGTAGATATTTTCAAAGGTATTTACCTAAGTGTTCCATACTCCTTGATTACATAATGCCTCTATGACTGTTGGTATCTCTACTGAATGAAGTGTCTTTTAGTAATCAATGAAAGCCATATAGAGAGGCCTATAGTACTCTGTGGATTTCTCAATAACCTGATTAATAACATGGATGTGATCCATTGTAGAGTACCCCTTCCTGAAGCCAGCCTGCTCCCTTGGTTGACTAAAGTCCAGTGTTGCCCTTATTCTATTGGAGATTATTTTGGTAAATATTTTATATAATACTGGGAGTAAGCTAATGTGCTGATAACTTTTCAATTGTTTAATGTATCCCTTTTTGTGGATTAATGTAATGTTTGCATTCTTCCAGTTTTCTGGGACCCTTGCAGTCGATAGGCAGTTTATATGAAGAGCCGCCAGTTTTCCAAGCATGATGTCTCCTCTATCTGTGATTAAATCAACTGTTATTCCATCTTCTCCTGCCACTCTTCCTCGTTTCATGTCTTGCAAGGCCCTTCTGACCTCATCACTAGTTATAGGAGGAGTTTCTGTATACTGTTCATTGCTCTTTCTAATTGAGGTATTCTGACTCCTCAGGGTACTGTACAGGTCAGTATAGAGTTCTTCCATTTCATTTCATTTTATTACCTTAAAAACCCCGTGATAGGGGTACTACATAAGGGGTGGGAATACATTAGTACATAATTTGCATAATACATAACTGAACACGCAAACAGCAAAAAACTACATGAGCTAAAGTGTTACATACGTCAGCGCAAATACATAGACCTAAATAATACAAACTAAAGTTGCACGAGCATATAAGTATGTTAAGACAAGTCGTTTTCATTGTGAAAAGTGAGAAGTGAAACTCTCCATGAATGTACAAGGGCAAATGATGGCGGCGGTTTTGTGGGGCAGGTTGTTCCAATCTGTAGAGGCATGGCAAAAGAATGAGGCGAAAAAGGTAACAGTGCGCATGCGAGGGGTGCCCACTTGAAAAGTGTGGCATGTATGATGAGATGTTCGGGCTGCGGGAAGGATATGGGGTGGTTGATTAAGCGAGCTGTGATAAAACTTAAGGAAAAGTGAAAGGGTTCCAGTGCGCCGGCGCGTACGAAGGGGAAGTAAATTCAATTCTTTCTTTAAGATATGCTCACGTCATATGAATAATTAGAATGGATGAACCTTGCGGTGTGCTTTTGAACGGCTTCGAGTGCATTGATTTCCACTGCTTTTACTATATCTTCAAAATTGCTGATGATATTACCCCGCTTATCTTTCAGTGCATACATCTTGGTTTGTCCTTTGCCAAGTTTCCTTCTCACTGATTTCAGGCTGCGTCCATTTTTTACAGCTTCTTCAGTCTTTCTTGCATTATAGTTTTGAATATCACTTATTTTTGCCCTGTTGATCAGTTTTGACAGTTCCACAAATTCTATCTTATCTCTTGATTTGGCTACTTTCATTTTTTATCGTTTCTTTGTTAGGTCCTTTGTTACGTAAGAGAGCTTGCCTACTGGTTGCCTTGGTGCCTTGCCTCCCACTTCCATTGCTGCCTCTGAAACCAACATAGTAACGGTTTCTTTCATTAGCTCTATGTCATCATCTTCTTGCTGTTTCTGAGGCTCATATTTGTTTGCAAGTACCAGCCTGAATTTGTGTACTTTTCCCCTTACTGACTCAAGGTTAACCTTTTTCTTCTTGACCAATTTCACTCTTTCTCTTTGCCAATTGAGGTGAATCCTAGCCCTCACTAAGCTATGATCACTGCACTTCACCCTACCTGTCACTTCTACATCCTGCACTATGGTGGGATCAGCAAAAAGTATGAAGTGAATTTCATTTCTTGTTTCATCATTAGGGCTTTTCCAGGTCCACTTTCTGTTGCTACGCTTCCTGAGAAAGGTGTTTATTATTCAAAGCTTATTCCTTCCTGCAAATTCTACCAGCATCTCTCCTCTAGCGTTCCTAGAATCAACACCATAGTTGCCAATTGCTTGTTCTACAGCCTGATTTTTCCC
The DNA here is from genome assembly GCF_038994185.2 of Dermacentor albipictus. Classification (NCBI taxonomy): domain Eukaryota; kingdom Metazoa; phylum Arthropoda; class Arachnida; order Ixodida; family Ixodidae; genus Dermacentor; species Dermacentor albipictus. The sequence goes on along the minus strand of NC_091824.1, from coordinate 62,891,617 downwards.
CCTCTTGTGCATTGAAGTAGCCCATTACTACAGTACTCTTAGTTTGCACTTTTCTCATCGCTAATTCAACATCTTCATAAAACTGATCTCCTTCCTCATCATCGGGACTTTATGTTGGTGCATAGGCTTGTACTACCTTTTGCAAGCGATCTTGCACGTGACAGCGACAAGCGACTCGATGGAGATGGCTGTCGCATTCGCTCGTCGCCTACAAGTCGTACCCCATTCGAGCGATGACTTAGAGCGACGTCTCCGTGTTGCCGGTATGAGGGCAGCAATATAGGCACCGAAACTAGCGTGATGCATGCTTTATTAACTTAAGTTGATGTGTTTTAATGTAAAAAGCAGCATAAAATACTTCTGAAAGTCTTGCAGTAGGTTCTTATCTTTGCACGTATAAAAATTCAATCGTTTGCTCGTTCCGTGTGACAATCAGAAGTACTTGAGTTATGTACATCCAGTTCCGGCTCCGTGCTATTGGCTAGTCGCTCATAGCACTTCCGGGCGACGAGCGACGAATTCAAGATTTGCAGAACCGAGCGATTTCGCGACAAGACCGAGCGATCTGTTCACGCAACGGCCCGGTCCGTCGCTCGAAGCCGTCGCACGTCACTGTTGTGCACAAAATCGCGCTCATGGGGTTTAGCCTTTAATCTATACCTCTTATTAAGTTTGATTACAACTACAGCTACCCTCTCATTAATGCTGTAGAATTCGTCAATGTTGCCCACTATGTCCTAATGAATCAGGAATCCTACCCTGTATTGCTTCTTGTCTAGGAGACCTCTATAGCAGAGGACATGTCTGTTATTCAGAAATGCATAAGCCTCACCAGTTCTTCTAGTCTCACTAAGGCTGGTGATATCCCAAACAATGTCTGATAGTTCCTGAAATCAGTGAAAGAGTCCTGCTAAGCTAGCGTCACTCGAGAGGGTTCGGGTGTTAACCCTACGAGGGTCAATTTTTTTCGCCATATGCGACCGCCCAGGGTTGATTTCTTCTATTGCAGATTTCAATTCTTCTTAGGGACTTATTTTTTTTTAAAATTACCGCACTTTTTTCTAGGGTGACCGTAAAGTGAGAAGAAAAATATTCTGCGTTGGTATATATGTACTCTTCATTCATGAATAACAACAATAAAAAAAGGAAATAAACTTAAAAGAATTAAAAGTTTGATGTATTGTTACACACATAGTTCAAGGCCTTGAAAATGCACACACGAGTATATTTCGCGAGACTCAAATGTTCCTGCTCTTACACTAATATCTAATAGGTACATCCATAGCATAATCGAACTGCGTAGGTGCACGCACTCAAGAAAACTGTATGGTTGTGTGCCCGTCAAAAAAGTACAATGTGTGACAAACTTCCGCTAATCTTCATCTTATCACCAACAACAGGCAATTAGTTTTCGTGAGTGTAAAAAAGAAATAGCAACTGAAACGTATGCACGACAGCATCCTTCCTATCCGCACCCCTGTGAGCATTGAACGAGCGAGAAAGAGAGGGTCGCCCTTTGAGCGATTAGTAACGAGATAGCCATCAGTTTTGCAAGTGCAAGAAGCCGAAACTGCCTGCGAAAACAAAACCAGAACCGCCACCGACCCGCATGCACGCCAATGCATGGGCGGTACTATAGAGACACACAGGAGCACACTAGCACTAAAACAAACCATGCAACGAAAACCGAGAGAGGGAGGCACGCGAAAAAAATTCCCTCTATTCCCACATAGTGGCAGCACATTACAGAAAAGAAAAAGTTAGGAAATTGGCGCACTTTTTAAACGTACAGACGGCGCCGTAAGTATACGGCATCGACCATTTTCAGACTTGTTCGCGGCGCTGTATATTTACGTCATTGACCCTCAAAGGGTTAAACGTTGCAAGGGTCCGTTTCCATTGGCGGCCTGTCCGGACCCAGAGATTCTTAGCACCCCCTGCTGCGTTACAGGTCTGACTTTCGCCTTGGTCAGATGCTCCGCAGCTGCTGGGGACTGAGGGCCATTGGGTAATTTAGTGAGCCATTTGGGAGGGGATGGCCGAATACTGCACCAGGGAGGCCAATTCCTGTTCTGGTGAGGGAGTGTCTTGTTGAAGCTTAATGGGCCTTCCTAATTTGGTTGTACCTGGACTTTGCATTTATTATGACGTTAAGTACTTTCTTGCTCTCTCTCTAATGCAGAAGATGCAGATGAAACAGACATGGAAACATGCGATGAAGGCTTCGAGAGCAAGGTGGTGAAGGATGAAGGCGCGCCGGACGACAGCCTTCCTGCCGCGAAAATCTTGCCAGTTGATGCCTCGGGTGACATTTTGGGCCTCCACGAGATAGCCCGCCAGCCAAAGCAGGCTGTCGTGGCTCCACTGCCCAAGAACCCGCAGTGCAAAAAGGATGACTAGATCACCGATCACCTTAGATGTGCCTTAAAATTTTTTTCTTATAGCTCCTACTACTAACCAAGACAGAGACATGTTGCTGTGTAGTATGTATGGAGCGCCGAGATAAAATCGTGCTGCCATGAATCTTGGTAAGAGATTAATGAAGTATGCCGAGCATTTGTAGCCTTTGTGTTGGATGAGTGTTGCTCTTGGGGAGGGGGGTAATATGTTTGTGCACGTGTTGTTCCTAGCAATCTCCCAATTTTGTTGTGGCTCTGTACAGTTAGCATTAAAACTGAATGTCCAATAATCGTGTCTAGAATAGTAAATTATATGTCCCATTTTATGTCAGGCTTCTCCTTCTTTTATTGCTTTTCTGTGGCCTGTACAGTTAAGGGGTCTCGTTGAATGTCTTCCTTTCTCTTTTTAAATTAATCTACATTTTATGCTCAAAACGAACGTTTGCATGTTTGTTGCTGTAAAGTCCCACGACATAGCCTTCTGCACTTAACGAATATTCAGTGCGTAGCAGTCATTGATCACTGTGCCAGCTGTTGCACAGGTCATTAAGATGCTTTTCTTTTTCTTGCAAGTGAAAAATTTTTCTGGTAATGTTGCACTGTCCATAAGGTGCTGCACAATGTGCATTCACTACTGGCATTTTAGGAGGCCTTCGTTAACTGTTGCCCGGGTCACGACCTGTGCCATGGTTAGTTTATAATTGTGTCGGGTGTTGCAATACATGGCTACACCTGCAACTGCTGTAGATTTGCTACAATTCAAACTCTTATACTTAATGGGAAATTACAACTACTTCGAACAAACCTAAATTTTGCAGTAAATATTGACCTTCTGGCTTTCCAAAGCAGAGGAATACGTATATGTGAAAATTGTCTGACAAGAGGACACATCCATACGGCATGAGCAGCCTAATGTGCTCTTGTTTGTTATTCAGGGTGCCATGCATCTTGACCTGTGTCACAACGATACGGGGTCGTTGGCCAGTTTCTGCAGTTTCAACTGGATCATGCGAATATCAATCAATGCTCCCGTTTCACTCGTACATCTGTTCAAACAAGACCTGTGTTTACTGTACATGCAATGGCCTCATGGTTGTGTTTCGGGCCATATTTTATCGAACTTCGAATAAATTGAACTTTTGCTCATTTGAACAAAACTCTTTTTGTCTCAGGAGTTTGAATTGATGCAAAGTCATTTGTTGCATGCATGCATGGCAAAACGAATTGCAGTGAATTGAATTTTATGGACATTATTTTATTGGTGGCAGAAAAACGTGATAAACTTTAAATACCGTGCACTGTAAAATAAACGTGGGCTATTGTTGCTCTGTAAGTGCTGGTTTAGATCATGGCTCTCACTTCTTTAGTCCATTATTTAAAGAAATAAATAACCTCCCCATTCTGGATTTTTCTTTTTTTTTCAGTTGTACTGTTCTGTGTGCCTTATTTGAGAGTCTTTTTTTGTATTATTATTGTTTGGACTGTTTTATGTGCCTTGTTTTAAGATTGAATAAATCTGTGCAGAAAATATTTTGCTTGGTGTAGCATGCATGACAGAATTAGTCGTATGTTTTACGGGCAGCGAAAAATATACCGCATTTTTTGGGTGTGTCATCTGCTTCAGGAATTCGCGAAGCGCATAAAAAGTGTGGATGCAGGTTACATGCTTTTTCGACCCTGCAAGGTCATTTCGCTGCATTACCATGAAGCTTCAACACACATTGATGAAGAGCCATACCGACAAAAAGTCGCAGCTTCACCCGAAAGATGAAGCATCGATTGTGATAGCAAATTAGTAGACAGTCATAATAAGTAAGGATAGTAGTTTCATCGGCCGTATGAACTTGTAAATGCTCGCTTACTGACTAAACAAGCATGGTGTCAGTACACAACACACCCAAATGACCACAGACACTCGCTGTCACAATGCTGTCGTCAGGAAACGCAGCAGTAGCAGCGAGTGAAGCGACCTTTGTGCTTTCTATCCCTTCAACGCAAACTGAGCAAACTGAGCACACCTAAAGCTCCGAGCCGTCGGCCCACCTATACTCTGTCCTCAAAGCAGATCACTTTGAGGACAGCATGTATACGAGGCTGGGAAAAAGTGCGGTTAGTGCATTTCACTTCTCTCTGGCCCACTCTTTGCAGGTGCACGAAGTAGAGGCACGGGCCATTGAAACTTCTTAACCCTCTGAGGGTCGATTTTTTTCGCCATATGCGACCACCCAGGGTCAGTATGTTTTATTGCAGATTCCAATTCCTCTTGGGCACTTATTTCGAAAAAAATTTATAATTTTTCTAGGGTGACCGTAAAGTGAGAAAAAAATCTTTTGCGTTGGTATATATGCACTCTTCATTCATGAATAACAATAATAAAAAAGGAAATAAACTTATCAGAATTACAAATTTGATGCATTTTTATGCACATAGTTCAAGGCTTTGAAAATCCGTGCACGAGAATATTTCGAAAGTCTCAAATGTTCCTGCTCTTACACTAATACGTACTTCCATAGCGTAATCGAACTGCCTAGGTGCGCGCACTCAAGAGAACTGTTTGGTTGTGTGCACATCAAAAAAAGCCACACATGTGACAAACTTCCGCTAATCTTCATCTTATCACCAACCAGCTAGGGCAATTATTTCTCGCGGGTCTTAAAAAAAAAAAGAAACGGAAACGCACGCACGGCGGCATCCTTCCTATGCGCACCCCTGTGAGCACTAAACGAGCGCGAAACAAGTGGTTGCCCTTTGACCGATAAGTAACTAGATAGCCATCAGTTCTGCAAGTGCAAAAAGCCGAAACCGCCCGTGAAACAAAATCCAAACAGCCGCCACCACGCGCGCGCGCGCGCGCAGGCGGGCGGCTGTCATCCCCAGCAAGACGAGCTGGCCTGCTACAACCCGTTCAGGTCCCGCGTACACCATTTGACCAGATCAGAATGGACCTTTTGGGCGTCTAGTGTAGGAAACCGCGGAGTTATTGTTGTGCCTGATCATCTGACTCGCCACGCCGAAATGAAGGCTGTCCCCCGAAGCACAGCAGCACAGGTGGCACGATTTTTCATAAGAGAATGTTGTGCTGAGACATGGTGCACCAACCATAGCAATCACAGACAGAAACCACATTCATGGCAGCGCTTTTAGACAATGTCCTGAAGCTCAGTGGAACGACTTGCCACAAGACGACAGCCTACCATCCACAAACCAAGTGACTCGCAGAACACCTAAGCAAAATTTTTGATTACATGCTTTAATGTATGTGGATGTCAGACACAAAAATTGGGATGAGATCCCACCCTATATAACTTGCTTACAACATTGCTAAGCGAGAAACAACACTGATGACTCCGTTCAGCCTTGTTCACAGATGAGAAGTACGGGTGATGTTGGATGCAGTGCTCCCATACGCATGCAATGGCACTGACACGGATGCAGATGTGTTTATGCAATGCGCAAAAGGATCTAGACAGCTCACACGCGTACGGATCTGTCAACATCAAGAATATGATGAAGGCCGCTACAATGCTCACCATAGACCAGTAACCTACAAAACTGGCGACAGAGTGTCGGTTTGGACACCCATCCGAACACAAGGACTATCCGTGAAGCTATGGGAGGGCAACTTGGGCTGTTTGCTCCCCCACTTTTGTAGGAGGGCACTATTGGCTGCACACTGTTAAATCCAACAAAACAGCAGCTGAGGCCAAGATTTCTTTCATAATAGCGCCTGCATAAGTATGCTTTTCTCGTTACATATCTCTTGCTTTCGCAGACAGGATTGCCTTTCGGTCCTCACTGCCGCGCACTGTAGCAGATGACGCTCGGCTGGCTTCACGAAGCAGTTAAGTGTATATGGTTCTTCGCGGTGCGGGCCATCTGTGGGACGCGCCTTGCACACACCTGGAGGCTATTACCGAGAAATCCAAAACAAGTTTCACCCTACGCTGCTTCGGGGCCGTCTAACCTAACCATCTTGGAAACACAAAATCCACTTCGCTTTTAAAAATTTATTGGTTTGTAATCAATGTAGTCTTTTTAGTGTTTTTTCGCTGCGTTATAGTGACTTTCTTGTGCGCTTAGCAACAAAGTTTTCTATTTAGCAACCAGGGACTTTTTAGTGACTTCAATGAATAACTAGTGAAATTCCAGCCACATCGAAGTTGGGAAATTTGCGCCAAAAATGACCTTTTAATCTTTTAGAATGCAGTTTATTATTCAAAAGTTACATGTAAGTGCCAGGAACTCGCGATGCATAGGCGACATGACCATGATGAAGAAACGTTTGGCATCACATTGATAGTCTTCACACTGTGATTGTGCTGCACAGCACAGTGGTCATCACTGGGCTCACAAAATTGACCTTTTTTATTAATAAAAGCGATTTGATTGTGCTTGTATGCTGAAGGTTCTGTGGTATCGCTAAATGATTCGATTTGTGAACGCTTGCATGCGTAGCAGTAAATTAATCCACCAAGACTAATAGAAATGAATTCTATGTTCAGATCTTGAACACAGCAGGTAAATAAGCCTGACCGACTGTATAGAAAGGCATATACTCATGTATCGGAGAAGCTACGCTCGATGCGAATACGAACTCATTATTTCGGTTTCTCACAGCTTTTGGACCAATCAATAGTTCATGGTGGCTTTCAGGTAGACCAAGGGCAGGAACAGAGTATTCGACCTCTATAAGGCTCGGGTAATTTTCGTCACCATATTAACAACATGCTGCCAAGCACGTTTCACAGAATCTAGTTCTCTTATTAATAGCATCTACAACCAGCAAAATTGGGGAATAATGCAGACTAAGCACCTTGTGCCAGGAAAAGCACATTTATTTGTGTTCTTTTGAATCGTTGTTTGTAACCTTAAAATCTGCAAGTAAACGCAGAATTTAAGCTGTATTATCAGTTATGTAAGTATATCATAAAGTTACGCCCTCTACATCCTGCTGACAAATTCACTGTTTATCTGCACCTTCACGGACATCAGACAAACATAAAACGTCTAGATAAAGGATTTGTTTCACGTTAACTTATACTCCAGTGTTCCAATGCGCCTACACTATTTAAAATCTAGTTGACAGATTTAGTTAAAATTTTTTCGAATTTTTTGTCTCACTTCAGCAACACACCCACACTTATGGCAACACTGGACTGTAATGGTTCATTAGGTGTGATTGATAACCAGATCTCTCAATCACGCATTTCTGAGCCTCGTTCAATGCAGTGGTAATCTGAAAATCTTCTGTCTTTCTGTGTACTATATATATATATATATATATAGTTTGCAGGAGTATGTGTACCTAGGTCACTTAATTACTCATAGGAGACCCCGATCATGAGAAGGAAACTTACGGAGAAAAAAAATGGGTTGGAGTGCATACAGCAGGCATTAACAAATCCTGACTGGCAGCTTACCACTGTCATTGAAAAGTGTACAACCATTGCATTCTACCAGCGCGAACATATGGGGCAGGAACTTGGAGGTTAACAGCGAAGCTCCAGAACAAGTTAAAGACCATGCAAAGAACTATGAACGAAAAATGTTATGTGTAATGTTAACAGACAGGAAGAGAGCAGCGTGAATCAGAGAGCAAAGAGGGATAGCTGATATTCCTGTTGACATTAAGAGAAGAAAATGGAGCTGGGCAGGCCATATTAAATGTGTAGGGTATATGATGAGTGGACCAATAATGGGTGCCAAGGGAAGGGAAGCACAGTCAAGGACGGCAGAAACTTAGGTGGGGGTGTTGAAGCTAGGAAGTTTGCAGGCGTAAGTTGGAATCAGCTGAGATTGCAGGGAGAGGCCTTCGTCCTGCAGTGGACATAGATAGGCTAATATACATACCGGGTGTCCCAGCTAACTTTCATCATCATCATCAGCCTGGTTACGTCCACTGCAGGAAAAAGGCCTCTCCCATACTTCTCCAACTACCCCGGTCATGTACTAATTGTGGCCACATCGTCCCTGCAAACTTCTTAATCTCATCCGCCCGCCTAGCTTTCTGCCGTCCCCTACTATGCTTCCCTTCCCTTGGAATCCGGTCCGTAACCCTTAATGACCATCGGTTATTTTGCCTCCTCATTACATGTCCTGCCCATGGCCATTTCTTTTTCTTGGTTTCAACTAAGATGTTATTAAGCAGCGTTTGTTCACTTAAGGTTACACCCATCATTCTTCTTTCCATAGCTAACTTTAGTCAGAGTTTAAAAATATGCAAATGCCACGTAGCTGGACAGAACAAAGGTAAATGCTGTTTGCCATCACCTGGAGATATTCAGACTATTTCTCCTTCTGCCTAATTCGATAATTAGTTTTATTCAGCTTCTCAAATATTATAGTTAGGTGAAAAGTTTCAATAAGAAAATCGTAGAGCAACATGAGAAACTTCCGATACAGCTTTCTAGCTCTCGATACGTGCTAGATAAGTGTTTTTCCGAGCATGAAGGATGCCTGCGAATACACTCAAAGTGCCTCGAGTGGCCAGTCGTGCAGCGATTTCAACCAACCAGGTCATAACTTTGATGAACTTAATACTTAACATCCTGCCGTCAAATTTCTGTTCTGCTCGCAAAAGAAAATACAGAGAATCATACCTCATCCATAAGTTCAAGACCAAATAGGCATAAATGTTTCAAAGGGAGCTTTACAATCTATTCACTGTGCCAAATTTCAAGCTATAGGCAACAGCACTCGATTATTTTTCATTAGGTTGATTAGTGTTTTCTTCTTTCTTTTTTTTTCTCCTGCTCAATTTTTTAAATTTGTATACTTATTCCATTTTAGTCATTTCTTTTCCACGACCACTATTTTCTGCCGCTTCTTTTATTCTCGCTTCCAGAGAGATGATAGCTCGCCGACGTCCAGTGGAGCAGATAATCCCCTCTATCGTCCAGGCTCGTTCCATGACAAACACGGCCGTGTCACTAGCCTTGTGCACAGCACTCCTTTTTTCTCAATTCTACAGCCTCGCCGCTAACACACATTCGCTCGTTGCCACAACCACCCACATTACCCCCTCTTCCCTTTAGAAGAACCCTACATATATATACTATGCCAAGGAAAGCATATGTCGCCTTGAAAAAGACAAACCCACATGTCAAAATGTTGGCTTGTGCTTTTGCCTCGTTCTCATTTTGCCCATAGTAACAATCATGTTCCACAACTTTCAATATAGTTTTTCTCTTTGTTTACTTTTAGGGTCTTTTCACGGCTTATGCTCTGAAATTCTTGCTCTTAGCCAACTTTTACGTGCATGAGGATGTGTACAATGCCGATATCTAGGCCTTGCTGTAATTCACAGTAATTTCAGTCATGTGAATTTTAGAAAGACGCTTGTCAGTGTTCAAATTATTATAGTTGAGATTAAAAAATTTATGCCTTAATTGATAAATCTATAACAGATTAAATCTGTGCACTAATTTTCAGTGTTATCTATGAAGAGCAGTATAGCCTGTTTTATAACACACTCCTAGGCCTGGTATGAAGCACCTAACCTTATTGAATATGGCATTGAGAAACAAAGCGTACTTGAAGATTGGAGATTAAACTGTATAATTTCTATAAATTTCATCCTTAGCTTTACTAGGGGATAGAAAATAGATCTCGGGGCCGCATGTTTCCCTAACTTACCAAAGCAAGCAACTATAATGGATGCTCTACTTTTTTTTTTTTTTTGAACCTGCACGTAAACCAAACTGTGCACTACACAAACGTTTTTTGCATTTTGCCTCCATCAGAATGTAGCCACCATGGTTGGGAATCAAACGCACAACTTCAAGCAGAGAAGAACAGCATGGTCGCATATTGGTGTTGGTATACGTCATGTGCCCACGCAGCCCCTGAGTGATATAGACATGTAGATAGCTCATAGCAGGAGGAGACGCCTTGCAAGGCTTCTCTTTTGTACGTTTTAATTGACAGATGTGCTTAAGGAAGTACTATCAAGGAAGGTAAATCACGTAACTGCAATTCTTTTGACAATGTGTATTGGCACGTTTCACTTGACATTCTTGCAAACTTGCACTGAGTACACTAGAGAGCCTGGCCTTGGTTTTTAGCTATTGCTGGCCAAGATCTTAAAACAGTGAACAGGACTTAGCTGTTTTTGTTCACATAGATTTCCTCTACTACCACACACATTTTTCAACAAAGTTAACACAGGAAGGCTGACACAGGTAACAAAACATTTTATTTTAATGCCGTGCAGCCACTGCGGTGCTCATGCCATTTGTAGCAGGCAATTGCTGCACTGGAATGCTCATCGTTTTCAAGACAGCCACGTTCTGGCTCTTCAGTCTGTGCACACAATTACTTTGACTTAGTCACTTTTCCTTCTAGAAGCTGGTAAATTATAGAAAAGTCTTTATGTCCAAGGTCGTGGTTGAGTAGTAGTCTGTAGATTTGATGGGCCAGTGATCCCAGAGGAGTTGTGGAACCGGTCTGTGTTGCGGCGTTCTGTGCCAAACCAAGGTCCTGAAGAGGGGAAAAAAAATATTTTCATAAAATTATTGCAGGCAAAACCCACTTCACTGCAAATCATGACTGCGTATTCATTTGAAGCGACACTAAAGAGAAAAAATGAATCAGTTTAGGCCGATAAAGCCTTTCAAAATTTCATTTCCATTTTGTGATAGCAGGCTTACTGTCAGAAAACAAAACAAAGTTGAAAGTTTAATCTTTAAAATGGTGCACTGAAATCTCAGTACTGGTACACCTGTACCCAATGCCTTCCTTTGCCGGTTTGTCCAGTTAGCCTCTCACTACCTCCTTGCTTTCTTTATCGCTTCTTTTAATCAATACTCATTACCTTCAGACTGGTTAACTGCTAAGGCAGTACCAATCCATAAGTTTGGCAATAAATTAACTGCCACAAATTATAGAATCATTTCATTAATAAGCATGTGCAGGGTGTAAGGTATTTTAACACACAATAACAGCCACACACATAACTTTCCCGAAACAAACAACTTTTTTGTTAATTAGCAACATGGCTTCCACAGAAATGTCTACTGTGACAATTAGTAACTGTGATTGACAATTTCACATCGGCAATTGATAAGCAGCTACAAATATCTGCAATTCTTTTCATCTGTTCAAAGTGTTTAACCGTGTTCCATGCAACATATTGATAGACAATCTAGAAAAAGCTGGGCTTCCTGACAAACTCACTATAATTGGCTACAGGCTTACCTACACAACCGTAAATAGTATGATGAAATAGAAAGAGTAAGGTCTAGCAAATTATACCAGTTTTCCCTGATGTTTGACAAGACTCAGAGTTGGTGCTGTTACTGTTCCTGATTTACCTGATTAACATTTCAAAGGACACTAAATCCTCAGCTCCTTGCTTATACTGCTAGGGACTGATGCATTCAGGTGGCCTCTCCTGTTAAGTGCACTTGGGTCTAACAATCAACAATAAACTAAACTGTAACTCGCACCATAATGACGTATGCACAAAAGCATATAAGAAAATTTGCTTCTTGCAAAGAAAACAGAAGTGTTCACACACGTTAAGCTTGAAAAGTATTGCAGCGTAGTTCACGCTGTCCTTGAGTATGCAGTCATTGTTGGGGAGCCGCACTATATGAAAGATGTTGCAAGGGTGGAATGATTGAGAGACTTGCAGCTAGGTTTATTCGCTCCGATTACTACACCGTGTCATCTGTATCTGACACGCTACAGTGGTTCCATGGTCACCGACTGATGGCAAACATTTTTTTTATCTGCTCTACAATGGTAAAATTGATCTGTCACATAAGAAGGATGAGCTTCTTCCATCACAAAGGATGTCGTGCATAAAGCACAATGAATTGTAACCCTATGTTGTTAACACAAAGCTAGTTCAGAAATTTTTTTCCTAAGAGATCTAAGCAATAAAATTGCCTCCCTGATATTGTTTTGAATGTCCTAATGTATCTGCAATTGAAGAGGCTTTGTTGTTGCACTTTACGTAATCTGCTTGGACAGCACAGCTTTCTGCCATGTTGTTAAATAAATAAAATAAGTAATCACATTTATTTCAAGCCAGGACATCATTTATCTGTGTTCGTCGTAATCTGCCTTGTTTTATGAACAATCGTAGTTTCAAGTGTATTGTGTTGGAAGCATGATGTGACTCACATAAATAAAAACTGCAATGCACGATGAGGACATCCTTAGCTTCGAAGTTTTCCAGGAACATTAGAATAACTTAAAACGTTTGATAAGGTGAATAATTATGTCACCTCAAAAACAAGCTTTCAGAACAACATGAGCACATGTTGAGCATTTATTAAGTCACTTGCCTTTGTCATCAGCGCAGCCCCAAATCCACCTTCATAATTGTTGCTAGAAGGAACGTTGGGCATTAATCCTGGAACAGGGCTGTAGACTTCGCTGGGCCATGTTTTCCCAGAGCTTACATTAAGAATCTGGTTGAGCACCTTGGGGTCCAGCCCGAGCCTGGAATGAGAATGTTGTAGCCATTTGGTTTAAAAACAGTGAGGAAGGAAGCATGTACCTAGCATGTCTAGTTAACACTCGTTTATCTATTATTCTCTCCTCCCCTTCATCACTTGCAGCTATCACCAAGTCCTTCATGACACTTGGCACCATCTTTTGGCCTTCTTGACAACTAGTCTGAACCCTGAATCCTCGTTGGTGACACACAGTCATTGCAAGAGGAACGCTTCCAACATGTTAATCTTCACTCCTTGGCTGTATTTAGCAGATGAGCAGTTTGTGAAATTGTGCAGTAGAGGCATTTGCAAGTAATGTCAATGTTAAAAGGGGCCCTGAACCACTTCTCATGGAAGTGGAGAAAAACATTTGAAGTGACGATAGGCTATTTCAGAACCACTTTGCCGCAAAAAGTACTTCAATGCGTTCAGCAGAAGCGGAGTTATCAGCAATCAAACGTGACCTTAGCTGTGCTCCCCTTGCTCCTCCGATGCCTTGCACTGTGAAGGCTACAGTGGAGACATCACCGTGGCGAACAGTTGAAATTTCCAATTTGGTGCCTATGCCGGGCTAAACGTAAGCCAAACACGGCTGTCCTCAGAGAGCCGCAGTGCGCTTAGCCACTGTACTCTTGGCGGCACCTCGCGGCGGCCGCAGTGTAGCCGAGCGCAACAACCAATAGCAGCCACGTATTGGAGTGTGCTTTATGACGAAATAAAGCACACAGAAAATAGCGAGGATCATGGGATGTTTGAAACGAGAGCATTTGAGAAAAAGGTGACTTCGCGCTCCACTTGTGAGCTGCACGGACTGCATACGACAGCAGAACTTGGCTGAGATGTTCACAACAGCGTATGCAACCCACGGACTATGTTATTTCAACAAGCCTGAGGGGTGGTTCAGGGCCCCTTTAATGTTGCAGTACAGGTCATGTGTGCAAGATTAATGCCTTAACTGCCAATTATGAAATAACTTGCCATCACAATGAGCATCCTCTGGTGCCAACAATGAGTTAACTTATAAAATTTCTGCACATGTGTATGTGCTCAGTTCCTTGTAATTTTGACAAGAATATAACACACAATGACTTTCACGAATTTCCTTTTGCATTGCTAAACTTTTTTCTGGATTTGTCACAGCAGTTAAGGGGTTAAGAAAAAGCCTAAGATGAAGGTTTAACTTGAGCCTGACACTGATTTCTTTATTCAAGTACATGTGAAACACAGAAATGCTCTTGATGAACAACTTCTGCACCAATTTCAATGAAATTTGTTCAATTCTAAAGAAAAGGTCAGATTTTAGCAACTAATAATAATGATGCCAGAATTTCAGTTTCAATGCTCAAATAGTTTACAAAAGGTTTTAAATATTGCACTATCTTAGTTTTTACACTGGGGGTTCAATAATGTGAACAAACAGTGCAAAAAAGATGGAAAAGTGCTGTTTGTTCGCACTATGGAATCACACCAACTAGCCCAGCGCTGAGTCACGATGTGGAAGTCCCAAAACCTTTCAAAGAGAATAGCTACCATAATTCTACAAACTGTACCTGCTGGAGCACTTTGAAGCTCACAGTTATGACGTGTGAGGCTTCACTGGTTTAGGTAGGGGTTAAAAAAAAGATGTGATGCAAATGATGCACTTTCTTAAAGCTTCGCTATCGCAAGTGACTGAATAGGGAGAATAGATAGCAAATGGGTCGCTGTGCAAGATTAGGACGTACAGTGCCGCCATTACCAAGCACACTGCAGCAGACAAACCGTTGACATCCTCACAGAGGTCATGTGCTGCAGTGTCATTTTGTGGGTAGAGCTTGTAGGTAAATAGATGAAAATTAAATTCTAGGAGTTCATGTGCTAAAACCATGATCTGATTACGAGGCAAGCCCATACTGGGAGACTCCGGATTAATTTCGACCACGTGGGGTTCTTTAGTGTGCACCCAATGCATGGTACACAGGGGTTCTTGCATGTCGCCTGTGTAATGCAAAAGTGCAATGCAAAAGCCACTAAGCAACCACGGCTGCTCTGAATTAAGTTGCCGCTAAGAATTCCTACTACAAAAGTGAGACAAACGCCTCATAGGAACAAGAGGAGGGCACCCTCACTTCTTTCCAAGGATCATCGTTTCAGCTGTTCCGATCATTGATATGGCCAGCATCATGTTGTTGCAGATTTTTGCAGCCTCGCCGCAACCAATTCCACCACAGTAGATGACATTCTTGCCCATGCAGAGCAGGATCTCCTGTACGGCACTCACTTCGGACTCGTTTCCTCCAACCATAAATGTTAGTGTTCCTGCCTTCGCTGCAGGTACCCCTATAATGAAATGAAAATAATTAAGCATATCCCATGCACTATGGGAATCAATGTTATGCAAAGAATCTTGCAGGTACCTGGCTATCCAGTGTCCTACAGGGTTCTTTGATGGACTAACGTGACTGTGTAAAGCAAGCGATTGTGTGCATGACATAAGCCTGCACATAGTAAAAAAAAGCACAGCGACAGCGACAACAATAGTGTGACAGCAATGGCATGATGACAGTTTTGTTTTTACTTTGCCAAAGAAACGTTATAGCCTGTTATGTTGTGACCTAGGCCAATTCCGAAGGTGGTACAATGGTGCACAGCTTCTTCATAGTGTCATCTGCTACAAGGAAAGGACCGGGGAATGTGGGCCGATCACGAATGCAATGCAGTATAACATAGCATCTCCACACATTAGCTGCCATGAGGCAAGAATGGGAGAAACTGGCATGCTCCCACTTGTTTTGCATAAGGAAGATAGTGGTAAGTCTGTGACCAGAAAAAGAAACTGGTGCGCGTGAATGTGCCCTCGCTTGTGACATGTGGCGTGATGCAGGTGCCAGTTGTCTTGGAGCTTAGTGGGCGTTGGCATGAAAGAAATGGTGTGATTGTGGTATAACAGTTAAAACACCTGAATTGTCATTTTATTGAGGCAAGACCAGAAACCTATCTAGCTGCCGCAAAGTACCTGGGATGGGTCAAAGAATGTTTTTCATTAATAAACTCAACATATCGTTCAACACCTTCCTAGGCTTGCTGGTGCATGTTTGGTAAAGGTGTTCACTGTTCACAACACACAGAAACAGCAGACAGACAAGCATGGCATCTATGCTGTGTTGTGGTGCACTTTGAATTCTTTTAGCATCCCACGCAACGCTACCCAGCTAAGCAGAGCTAAGTGTTAATTCCAATCAGCACGCCTTCCTTCTCCAGGCGCAACCCTCTTCCCCTTCTCATCACCCACACTCTTAATTTCCACAATCCCACCACCACCACAGCATCAAAACCCATCTAACTCCGCAATGAAAGCTACACTGTAAAATACGTGAGATGACAATGAAGTAATTCCACACAATGATGACATTAAGCACAGACCGTGCGTACACATGCCGACGCATACAAGCTTGTGTCTGTGTGCCCGCGCCTGTGCAGACAGTGTGGCATAGCCCGCGTGTGTTAGAGCGTGGCATAAGTAAGCCAAACGGGCATGCAACTGGTGCGCGTGTTTTGAGAGGGCAAACCGCCATTCCTTGCGAGGCAAGGCAGCTGAAAGGTGCATAAACACGAGATTGCACATGTCCGCAAGCATACGCGTGGTCTGGCCTTTAGTGCTGGGGTTTGAGTGCAAAAGGAAATGTGAGGAGGCAGTTGATTTACAAGAGAACCCTTTCAAGAATGATAAGTTAGCGTTCAAGTTATTACTTTGCTGCGATTAACAAAAAGGCCAGAGTGATTTATTTTATTGATTTATTCACCTGGGCTGCCGTGCGACATAATATCATAATGAAATAACATGTAAGCACAGAGGCCTATTTCATGTAGATCCTGCAACAGTGACTGATGGAACATGTTGCCTACAGTGTGGCAATGTTAGCGATTTTGTTGGTAGACTTAGCGACTTTATTGTCTGCTTGGTGACAAACATTTCTATTTAGCGACCAGCAGCTCTTTCTTTAGTGGCGTGACAACATTTGGTGGCATTTTAGCAACTTCGAAGTTAGGAAAGTTGCTTTGAAAATACTTCACCGTTGAACAAACACTGGCACAGAGTCCTAAAAACCAAGCCCAACTTATTACAATAAACGTCCCTTGACATATTTTTGTTTGTTGCGTTGTCCCAGCTCTTATGCATTGAAGCACCAGACCCATTTAGTTTCCACAGTCATGGGTACTAACTAGCTTTCCATTTGTTACATTTCTTTCTCTGGTTGTTAGGTACAAAAGCTACTACAGCATACCACTGGCACAACACTGTTTGTTGATCGAAATGGTCACTTCACAGAAACTACCGTTCAGTGCAAGAGAATCACCCTCGTCGTGTTCCGATTGTCACCGATCTTAACACAGCTCACAAAGTTGAAATTCAAGTGGAGGTGGATGAAGGCACAAGGGGTAACCCACACCCACATTTGTGGAGGCAGTCTCATGAGTTTCCAATACCTTGTGCGTTTACTTCGATATACAGGGCAGCACAGAAACTTAACAAAGGCTGCAAGTGTTCTGAAGGAGGCTGTTATTACCAAAGATTCAACCCAAGCATTATGTGGAAATTACAAGCTCCATTTACTGTGATTCATGAATATGACCACTCCAAAAATGGTATGTAATGTTCAACATAACCACCACGCAGCGATAATAAGCTTTACTGAGTGGGCTTTGGTTTACTGGCTTCCCATTCAACTTAAAATTGGTGTTTTTTGTGTGACAGTAGTTGTTTGTCTCATCAGTAAAGCTGCTGCAATGGTTTTCCTGGATTATACACTGTGTTTTCAAGGCCTCCTATAATACCTATCAGTGCATTCTACTGTATTTTGCATCAGTGATTTTCTTTTATTTTGACCAGAAACAAATTTCAGCTGCCAAGATTATTAGGATGCTCACCTCCAGACACTGGAGCATCGATAAACAAAGCTCCTTTTGCTTCAGCCAATTTCGCCATCTCTTGGGAGACAGATGGATCGATGGTGCTGCTATCTATTAGAAGAGAGCCGGTCTTCACTGTCCTGAAAACAACACACAAAAGATAAAAGATGAACTGATAAGGAGCCCCAACATGAGACAAGTGCTGGCTTGAGCCTGTGTCAGTAAAGCAAGTCAGTGGTATCCTGTAAACACACAGTACACTACTGCAGGGATATTTACTACTGCTGGTAAATTAAACACAATCTAGCTAGGTCAAGCTAAAATGCTTTCTTTTACTTGTTTTGCCACTCTATATTGTAGGCATGATCTGGCGTTTATGCCTGGTTTACTGCCAGCGCCATTTTTGGCAACCGATGCATAATGCAAAATATTGCTAGAAAAGAAGCAGGACACTGGCCATAGTCAAAATAAAATGGCATTTTGAGTTCTCTCAAAGCATCGATTTGTTTTGAAAATGGTCAGTGACCTGTTTCCTTCTTAACGATGATTTTACCTGATCAGATGACAGTCTGTCAAACTCTCGAATACATAATTCGAAATAGCACTCTTCAGTTCATACTCGTAAGAGGCGCTATACTTTATACGTTTTCACTTGGGTTTCATTCGTCCACAATAATATAGTGAGCCTCCTTTTCTTATCACAACATAAAAATGAGTCCTGCAACACAGATTAAGCTTGTTTTACTTGCTGTTCACATAAGGTATGACTTGAAAGTAGTTTCAACTCTTAAGACAGAGCTAAGATCAGTGTTTCCAGATTTTATCATGCTTCACAAATCCATATCTCACACTGACCGCCACAGCACACAGATATGATTGGCAGAGGACCAATGTGGAGTGCAAAATTGGCAGTCAAGATCATAACACTGCCCCAAGAGCTCTTCATTTTTTGGCCACAGCAGAGAGCTTAGAAAGGCAACTATTAAGTCAAGCCAGGGTGATAGATTGCTGCTTTGAGGTGTTCAGATTATCACTTTTATCGATAACTGAGCTTTTGCAAGCGAGAAAATGATGCAAACGAAACAGGGAACTGGCACCATCACAGTGCAAGTGAATTACAAAGTTCCTTGACATCACAGGTCCCGTTTAAAACTGTACATTGTAGTCAAGCACTGATAAAAAAAATTTATTACAGTGCATTTCAATATGAGAGCAAATGCTACTTGGTCAGGACAATTTCATTTGGTTCTCTCACAGAACTCAGCTTTGCTAACTCTTCACACTGGTCTGTTTTTGCTACATATGACAGAGTGGCACCCTCTCTGTATGACTTAAAGCAAGCGGAAGCACCAAACAGGGTGTGGTGCCCAAGGGAGCCAGTGAAGTGCAGGATTTTACGTATGCAATATAGCTCCGCAAAGCAGGTAAGCAATGTGCAGTTTCGAATAGTTAGCCTCAATTCTCGCTGCAATTCAGCTATTTTTTGGCATTATACAAGCATTGCAAGTGCTTTTAGCAGGATAAGAATAGCTATGTGGACGAAGTGGTTCTTAATCTATCGAAATTTCTTGCCATGTAATGAATCTTTATGAACTTTTACTGCTCGTTTCGACCCAACAATGTAAGTGGTGTCTCTGATACAGTGTTTGATAACTTTTCACCTTTTGTATATATTTGTGTGTTCTTGACCAATGAATCCAGTTGACAGTCGTCGCTCGTGTTCATCTTTCTTTTGCTAACCCTTCATTCTTTTTCTTTTCTTTCTGCACTTCAGTGCTACACGCTGCAAAAATCATGCCATGTGCTTTTAGAAGAGGTAAATGAACTGTCGTTACAGTAAGGTGACTGTTTGGGCATGTTGGTAGGACATGAAGGCAGCTTTTTGCGCACAAGACGAGGATAAACGAAATGGCTGAGACACACGAGTGCAGCCTCCTTACAGAAGCTATTTTTATTAGAAAGTTGTGTAAGCTACTGCAGCACTGATACAAGGTGATCTTGAAAAATTCAGACGATATGGTACACTCACGATAGAATCCCCTTTTTGCCGGCATACACTTCTCGCACATGAGGGCTCGATGGAAGCATAGTGATGATGCGGTCACACTGTTCACCCAGTTCAGCTGGACTCTGAGCAGTAATGGCACCTTGACTTGCCATTGCTTCCATGGCTTCTGGGTACACGTCATACACGACTAGCCGGTGCCCCTTAGAGAGAAGGTTGCTTGCCATGTTCTTCCCCATGTTGCCCAGACCAACAAAACCTAGTGGCACTTGTGATACTGCCCGTTCTGAAATAAGAGTGCATGGTTACTAGAAGCAAATTAAATTGCAGGGTTTCAATGTCCCAAAACTACACACTGGGTCATGAGGGATGCCATTGTGTGGATGGCTCTGGATTAATTTTGAGCAACTGGGTTTTTTTAACGCACGCCAAATGCATGGTACATCAACATCTTTGCATTTCGCGCCCATTGTAAAGCGGCTACTGTAGCCAGGATCCAAGCCGCGACCTCGTGCACAGCAACAGACCGTAGCCGCCGAGCTACCGCGGTGGGTGGTTACAAGCACCATTTACAGCCCGCCTTAAAAGCACGACGTCACTGTTACAGGCATGCAAGCTTTGTAAAGTCATAATTAATATAGAGAGTACTTCAAAGAAAGGAATTACAACATTTTCCTGCTGGTTTATCTGAGCTCACAGAACCTGCATCCGTGGCGAGTTGCTCTGTGATGGAACTCGCTGCTAGAGGCGTTTTGGCTCAAGAGCACACTTCACAATAAATGCGACACCCTGCCACATTATGGCTGGCTGCTCCTTCTGAGGTTCACGAAATATTAATTATGCACAACAGAGACTCATGAAATTGTCATTGAAGAGCGCTGGCGAAACGTTGCTGATTTCGGCCAGTAAACATTGCAACGGGTTTACCAAACTAAGGATCACAGCTGCACAGCTTTCTGCATCTTGGCTAGACATCTTTCATTTCATTGGAGTGGATGTTTTATGTGTGCACCATGTGTGTGAGAAATATGAAGAGGGTGACTCAGCGTCTACGGCGTTTTGCTGCTGAGCACGACGTCGCGAGTTTGATCCCCAGCCGCTTCATTGTGTTGTGTACAGAGGTGCACATTAAAAATAATCATTGCACATCTCCCTCACCACAGCGTCTTTAATGAGGATAACCAAGGTGTAGCTGCGACACGTAAACATCCATAAACCAACGCTAAGAAAGACTTCACCCGACGCAATTCGCAGCTACATATGGGAGGAATGCATACTATTTGTGCCTGTTCTACCACGTTCATTACTTTATTCAGTTATAGTGCACAAGACACATACCCAAATTGGAACATAACCCAAGCATGACGGACGAATTAGCGACCAGAAAAAACTTGTCGTGTAAGCGGGGGCACTTGGGCAAGCATGAAAACAAGGAAACAGTGCAAGTTCCTAAAGATGCTAGACAGCAATTCTAGTTATGATGAAAACTTAAATTAAGAATAATAACCCAGTATTCATGTTAATACCAGTTTTGTTCGAACGCACACCTCACCGGTCTAACCTCGTTATTTTATGGAAGGCAAAAAGCTGTTCAAGAGTGACAGATGTGTAGAAGCGCAGAAAGATACCGGCACAGCGAAACATGCCAATGAAGCGCTGACCATAAGACTGTCATGCAGAAGCACGAAGCTTATACGGGTATCACACGGTACTCTTTCGATCGCGATCAAGCCCGATCCGGATTGAATTTCTCGGTCGCGATTGGCTTCTTTGCTCAATCTGCGGAAGGGAACCAATCGCGGTCGAGAATTTCGATCCGGATCGAGCTCAATCGCGATCGAACGTGTCCGTGTGACAAACGTATTATGCAAATATAATAAAATGCTCACTTGACAATGAAGCTGCCAGGTTAAGGTGGCCATGGTTTAAAACTTTTGAGAATGTACGACCACACGCAAATAACATGGAAGGCGCCATCTTCAGCGTCGTCGAAAGAAGACCAAATCCAATGGCCAGGCCATAGCCAAGTTCATGAAATACGAAAACGAAACCAACAGGTAAGAAGGTCAGTTTCGTTTCTTATGTATACGGTAAACGCATAGCCATTTGAAACACACCATAAACATAATATTGTTTTGAAGTTAACAAGGTAAAAGCATGTTGGACATTTGTTTAAAACGTTTCCAACCTCGGGTGTTCAAAAGTTTCAAACGCATTAAGAGGCCTCCGGCTCTCTCGCACAATGTGAGCTTATGACACATAATTACGACTAAAACAATTAGAAATAAATGCAGCAGAAGGTGCGAGCTCTCGAAACACCAGCATGTGAGATCAGAAGTGGTGTCTGCGCGGTCTGTGCGATACATACGTAAAGCCGCACGATTTCGACAGTAATTTATTGCAGTAAAACTGATTTGTGCGAGTTGGTTCATAGCTATTCAAAAGGCGCAGTGCGACTGGGACGGAGACAAAGAAACAAACCACTTCACAAGGGCTCACTAACAACTGGAAATATTTGCACCAAAACCGGCCTATTTATGCGCAAAGTCTTGCCATGTAACAAGGGACTGACAACCGATATTTAAGGACCTATACCTTAAGAAAAAAGGGGAGGCCCCGCCCAGATGACCGAAGCGCGACAGCCGATTGCCTCCGCGACTAAAATAGTACCGCTGAAAGAACCGTGTTTAGAAAACGCGTAATTATCAGTATAAATAAATACGTTTGTATTTTGCTGACTGGTTTGGTAAAGCTCTTGTCATTGGAATGCTACAGCACATAACGGATCGCGAGTGAAAAATAACCCCATGCCTTCTACAATGCTGCGCGTCGTCTGCTTTTATAGCTTCATTGCAACGGAATAAAGAAGAAAGAGCATCTCTGGATGGCTTTTGCGCTGGTTATTGGTTTACACGGCACATTTACTACTCACAAACTTGTTTTCAAGAATGTGACAGTTTTTTTTCTTTTCTTTTTCTTCTTTTTTTCTTTGCAAGCCTGCAGTCTCGCCCATTCGCGTAGCGTAGCGCCAGCGATGCTCACTGCAATTTTTCGTCGCTGAATCACGGCTCAAAATTAACGCACGCGGCACAAATGGTGCAATGTAAGCTAGCAATAATATTTGCTGCATGGTAGACCACCACAAACAATTTGTGAATTCATTCTGACGAGAGGAAGACGCACACGACTGACGCGTTTCGGCCCAGTTCGAAGCGCGGGCGGCTATCTTCTCCATCGGCGAAGTCACCGGCCGTCCGGCTCGTGACGTCAGTCTAGAGTGCGCGCCCATTGGTGGAGGCTCGTGTGCATCCACCTTGGAGGCGTAAACGCCCCTTTTTTCTAAAGTTGTACCTGACTATAGTTTTTTGTGGCGCAGCGCACAGCTCACCCTCGGTAGTGTCTACATTTGCATCGGTTACCTCCAGAACTGCGCGGATATTTAGTAAGCAGAATTTGTCGATCTGAGCAGCCGCTCAGATCGTGCACGTGGTAGAAGGTCACGCGGTGAACCACTTATGCAGCTTCATGTTCTTGCCGCGGGGGGGACCAAAGGTCATCTTTCGCAACTTTTACTGATGAATTAAAAATATAAATCCACGTTTAATGCAAAAAACGTGGCTCGTTTTAGCTACTACGATAGCGAATCATTCCATCTGCGCGGTTATCTCGATTCATGTTCTGAGCGGTTGTCCGTTCCTTTAACATAGACATGGTCACACATGATCAACCAAAAACAAGATACTGGGAACGATTAAGAACATATTGCTAGATCCACAGAAACGGTAAGAACAATATCTGTTCATCGAACACAGTTTACTATCGCCACATGTCTCAATGCTTAGGGCTAAGGCGGAGTCACTGTGCAGAAAAAGTAATAATGAAAAAAAGGGACATGCGCACAGAACAAGGTATCCACACACTTGGATTGAGCAGGCTTCTGTGACGAAAACGGGAAGAGAAAAAAGACACCTTTACAAGGAGGTGAAACATTTGAGACCTAAACAAAACCTTCAAGAAACTCGATCTCAGCGTCGTTCAAAAATACGGACGGCTTGCTCACGCAGTTGTCCGCCGATCTTTTAATCAAAAAGGCTTCTACGATTTCTCGCTCGGTCTTGTCTCTTGCTTTCCTCAGAACCTTTGTCTCGTGAAATCTTGACTTGCTGCCATCACTGATGTACGACAGTTTGGCAGAGGTGGGATTGTTTGCCGTTCGCCAGACCAGGCGTGCGTGTATGACCTACTTAAGCGCTCATCATTTGGATCGATGCAAGTGAGTGCCTTTATCCCCCCGCATCTTGTCTGCACTAAGGGAAGTCCACACCACGAAGGGTTCGTGGTGTGGACTCCAATTTAATTCTGGCAGACACTCTAGAAAAGCTCTCCGCGGCTGACGTCATTGCTATTTACCGGTGCTGCAGAGTGGTGTACAATACACGTGTCCCTACTGAGTCAGTAATTGCCATGTTCGCAGGTAAATCTTGCCCTACTGAAATAAAAATCCTGCCTCTAATCTTCAGAGCCGACCCGCTTGCCTCGCGTCCATTACAATGTCGCAATTGTTGGCGCTATGGTCATAGCATGGGTGGTTGTAAATCCATCCGTCGTTGTTGCGCCTGCGGCGGGAGCCATTCCGCTAGTGACTGCTCGGCTCAGTCGGACCCGTGCTGCCTCTGCGGTGGAGCCCACAAGGCTGATGGCTCAAACTGTCCTGTTAGAATTCGAGAAGTCCAAATACTGGAAGTTGTGGACAAAAGGGGTTGCTCACGCCAAGATGCCATTGCGGCGGTAAAGAAAAGAGCCCATGGTTATGCGAGTTTGACAGCATGACACCAGGCTGTCGTTGACAGAAGCCTGTCAGAGGTAATCGCACAAGCTATTGAAAAGTCTATGGCTAAAATTATGGAGCGTATTGTAGAAAGCTTCACGGAAGGTTCTAATCGACTGGTATCATCACAGCACAATTATTACCGTCTGCTATTGCTAAGCCAATAAACTCTGACATAAATGATAGTTCACCCCACCCTCAGAAAGAAGGGGGAATTGCGTCCACAACTCACATAAAGCAAGTAAGGCCTGTTCCAGGCTCCTCAAGCACAGTGACTACTAGCCCAGACAACTCTGATTATCAGGATACCTCAAACAATGGAAATTGACGTGAAGGCACAGAAAATGAGGTGTTCTCCCCTGGAGGCTACCACTTCACACTCAGTTAGTGAATCTAAGAAAATTCTCTCAGAAGTCAACCCGAAATGTAATATTTTGGAGGAGCCTGTTGCAATGCCTCTGCGGTGCTCTAATCACCGGAAGGTAGATAAGGGTGCTGCAGTAGAAATGCAGATCAATATTCGCTGCTTCTACTGACTTAAATGTGCTATCTTTTCAAATTTCTCCAGATGTAATTTTACTGCGAGAAACTTGGTTATCGCCTGAAAAACTATTTTGTTTGCGCAATTTTAGGTCCTTTCGCCTATACCGCCCGTCTAGAAGTGAGGGCTTGTTCATTATGGTATCAAGCAAGTTTTGCCACAGGGCAAATATATCATCCCAGCTGATGCCTTCAGAATGTGAAATTGTAGCAGTAGAAATTATTCTCCCTGGAAGTAGGCCTTTCTCGTTGGTCAGTATATACTTTCCTTCGGGTGTGCCGGATACACGCCCACTATACTCAGTTTTGGCAAAATGCGGTAAAGAGATAGTATTGGCTGGTGACTTCAACTCATATCATGTATCATGGGGATGCAGATCAGACCAGTGTGGAAAGTGTCTATGTGACTAGGCAACAACTAATAATTTTTCGTGTCAAAATTCGGGTTCAGTTACATTTCTTCGCGGACAGTTTAGATGTGTGCAGGGAGTGAAAGCTAAACTTCATCGGGCACGGGGTTCCCCAAGGCGCAGTTTTATCCCTGCTGTTGATTAACATCTTACTCAGACCCATTCCTTATCATTAGAATGTAAGCACGTAGGTTTACGCTGATGATATAGCGTTGTTTGCTTCGGCAAGTGATATGCAGTAACTGTACGAGTGTTTAGAGGAATACTTATGCGAGCTAGAAGCGTGGCTGGACAGTATCCGCTTGTCCCTTAATGTAAATAAGAGTGCCGTTCTTGTATTTCCTTTACAAGACCCAGTTATTATATCTCTTTTATACCGCTATTCTACTATTCCACAAGTGGAAAAAGTGAAGTACCTTGGAATTACTTGAGATGGAAATCTTAGCTGGCGTCATCATATTGAACATATAACTGAATAAAGCTTCCCGTGCAATGGGGATATTAAGAAGGATAAGCAGTAATCGATGTGGCATGCGCAGACACACACTCATAATGATTCACCGCATGTATATCCGACCTATACTAGAGTTCGTCTGTGTGTTAGTCTCCGGCGCCTCACCAAGCTACGTCCACTAGTTTTGCTAGAGCGGAAAGCGCCTCACTTGTGTCTGGGGCTAACAAAGTTTGTAGCAAACACTGTGCTCTACAAGGAATCATGAATACTTCACTTGAAATAAGATTTGAAATATTAAACGTTCAAACATTCATAAGGCTCTATGAATCCCCACTAAGAAGGTCCCAGTCAATATTTATCAATCAACCAGTCCAATTTTATGGAGTCTCATGGCCTCGGTTTCATACGCCACAAGTGATTATAACACAATCGCTATTGAGTCCGTTAGATGTACATATAATTGATGTAGTCACGATAAGCAGTATCTCAATTTAATTCGTTATTACTTATGATGACATATGCCCAAACAATGCAAAGCAGCTTCCTTCGCATATTCTTAACGGTTTACTCCAGGATCACTTGAATCAGCTCCACGCAAACGTAATTATAGCAGCAGATGCTTCGCAGAGTGTGGAAAAGGCCGGAGTTGGAATCGTTTCATCATCATTGGATTGTTCCTTTTCTGTTTGACTTCACGACTTCACTTTAATATTCCTAGCGGAATTCCTAGCTGTTGTCCTAGCTTTGCCTAAGCTACAAGCTTCCAGGACAACCACGGTAATAATCACAGACGTTTTATCGTTGTGCACCTCACTTACTGCTCCCGGCGAGTCGCATATATTAAAAACTTTGTACTCACTGGCTCCAAGTCATTTGCGGAGTTTACGATTAATGTAGGTACCTGGGCACAAAGGCATATTTATGAATGAAGCTGCAGACAGCTTGGCCAAGGCTTCTATCAGCGAGCCTGTGCTTACACTTTATTCAACGACGGGTTTTATCACGTCTGTCAGGTTTAGAAGATACACCCTTTTAACATCAAAATCAAATCTAACATCATCCTCGGAACTACACCACTTTGAGCAGGAAATTTTGCAAACCAGACAGACGGAAGTGCAATTAACGAGACTGCGTTGTCGAGTCCCACCCTTAAATTTAGACATGCACCGATTTGGTCTGGCAATTTCCCCTTTGTGTCATTTTTGCAACTCATTAGGAACGATTGAACACTATTTACTGGAATGCCAGCGTCTCTCCTTCTTGAGAAAAAGGACATTGGAAATTACAGTGCGACAGCTCGGCCTGCCATCGAACAATCCGGTAGTGCTGCCTTTCGGGACGTCTGTGCTTGGGCACTCGTACAGGAATGTATGCATTGCCATAGAGAAATTCATTATTGAATCAAATCGATTTCATTGTTGACCGTATTATTCGTTTCATTCCTCTTTTGTTGGCTCATTTATATTATATATTCTTTTTTTAATGACTGTCTACTGAGTCGTTTTGAACTTTCGTCACTTTAACTTATTCATCAAAATTATGATTTTAAAATTTATTACCTTACCACATATGTAAAATCTGCCCACTCTTGGCCAATCCACGTGAGTGGGTGTGCGCCAAATATATCAAGGTCATCATCATCATCATTAACACTTGCTGTTCGCTGTTAGTAGGCTGCTGCTCCATGTCATGTGGAGCGGTTGTATTTGACAGAATTGTTCAATTTCACTGCATTATTTTCTTATTGTTACGGGCCTATATTCAAAGTTAGGAATCTATTTAGACTGTATACATGGAGACACCAAAGCGAGGCCCCAACAACAAAGATGGCGGACCGACAAACATCTACCTTCCCATCTTCCTGCACTTAAAATAAACATCTAAAAACAACACATCGTACTTGGACGTGTCCATTACACTTAAACAACTACTCATATATTGTACAGGCTTATTACAATATTATGCTCCAAACTGCAAAAAAAATGTCGCATTTCATCTTAGGAAGTCTCTTTTGCTTTGAAGACCTCAGAGATTTCGTCACGCAGGCCCTTGGTCTCTCTACTAAGTTGTATTGTAGCGTACATCATCGTAGAATCGCATGTATACGTACTTCCCTGGTTCATTACTATTCCACCTTTCTGTGGAAGAAAAAAAAAGTGATGTTTCTCGCCTGCGAAATGGCTTCTGAAGACGTGAACAGGTAATCGCATTCACATACGATGTGGCAGTAGTTAGCACTCACCCTCATTTGGAGAATGCGAAAATGCGCAGTGCTGGAACCTGGAGCGCTTTGAATGAAAGATCGCGCTTATATACGATCCGTGGCAACTGACCCCTTCGGTTCGGTGAGAAACGGCGCAAGCACTATGTGATTGCATTCACACGTGGCTGGCGATAACAGGCACGCATACGCAAGAGCTCGCCCGTTGGTGGCTGAAACAGCAGCGTCCTTTCAGAGTGTCTCGTGATAAGCAACCGATAAATGCTACAAAATCCATGTGCCTGCTTCTCCAAAACTTCAAGCATGCTGATGCGCATTCTCGTTGTCGAAGAAAGTATTGTATTTTACGTTCTTCGCTGTTGCATTAAAAGCACGAATGTTGCTGTCTAAGTATTATCTATAGATGTGCTGTAAAACAGACTTAATTAGAGGCATAGATTAGAGGTAGGACGAGCCTACGCTCCAACATCCAGTCATGATGATGATGAAGTAGATCAGTTTTATAAGTATATTGAATTGGCGATGAGAAAAGCGCGAACTCAGCATACTGTAGTAATGGGGGACTTCAACGCGAAAGTGGGGAATAAGCAGGCTGGTGAACAAGCAATTGGCATGTACGGCATCGATTATAGGAATGCTAGAGGAGAAATGCTGACAGAATTCGCGGAAAGGAATACGCTGCGAATAATGAAAGCTTTCTTCAGAAAGCGTAACACCAGAAAGTGGACCTGGAAAAGCCCTAATGGTGAAAAAAGAAATGAACTAGATTTCGTCCTTTCTGCCGATCCCACCTAAGTGAAGGATAATGAAGTTTTAGGTAAAGTGCAGCGATCATAAGTTGGCCAGGTCTAGGATTCACCTCAATTTGAAGAGAGAAAGAGCAAAATTGGTCAAGAAGAAATAGGTCAATTCAGGCTGCTACTTGCAAATAAATATGCAGCCTTAGAACAGAGAGATGATGACATAGAGGTAATGAATGAAACCGTAACTGGACTGGCTCCAGCGGCAGCAATTGAAATGAGAGGTAAGGCACCAAGGCAACCAGTAGACGAGCTCTCCCAAGTAACGAAGGACCTAAGAAAGAAACGACAAAGAAGGAAAGTGTCGAACTCAAGAGATAAGACAGAATTCGAGGAACTGTAAGAACTGATCAACAAGGCGAAAATAAGTTATATTCGAAGCTATGACGTGAGAAAGACTGAAGAAGCCGTAAAAAACGGACGCAGCCTGAAATCAGTGAGAACGAAACTTTGCATAGGACAAACCAAGATGTATGCACTGAAAGAAAAGCAGGGTAATATCATCAGCAATCTTGAAGGTATAGTAAAAGCAGCGGAAGAATTCTGTACTGGCCTGTACAGTACCCATAGGAGTCAGGATACCTCCATTAGAAACAGTAATGAACAGGATACAGAAACTCCTGCTATAAGTGGCGATGAGGTGAGAGGGGCCTTACAAGACATGAGACGAGGAAGAGCGGCAGGAGAAGATAGAATAACAGTTGATTTAATCAAGGATGGAGGAGACATAATGATTCGAAAACAGGCGGCTCTTTATACGAAGTGTCTATCGACTGCAAGGAGCCCAGAAAACTAGAAGAATGCAAATTATTATACTAATCCACAAAAAGGGGGACGTTAAAGAATTGAAACATTATAGACCCATTAGCTTCCTTTCAATATTGTCTAAAATATTCACCATGATAATTTGCAATTGAATAAGGGCAACACTGGACTTTAGTCAACCAAGGGAGACAGCATAACGTTAAGAGACAGGAAAAGAACGATTTGGATCACAGAGCAATAGGGAATAGTCGATATTCTAATTGACATTAATAGAAAAAAATGGAGCTGGGCAGGTCATGTAATGCGTAGGTTAGATAACCAGTGGATTATTAGGGTTAGAGAATGGTTGCCAAGATAAGAAAAGCGCCGTCGAGGACGGCTGAAGATTAGGTGGGTCGATGAAATTGGGAAATTCGCAGGCGCTACTTGGAATCGGTTGGCGCAGGACAGGGGTAATGGGAGATCGTGGGGAGAGGCTTTCGTCTTGCAGTGGACATAACCTATGACGACGACGACGACGACGACGACGATGATAATGATAATGATGATGATGATGATGATGACGTCGATGAAGAAGAAGAAGGAGAAGAAGATCCAAACAATTGTGAGGTTTGTCTTATCTGTTTGCTCGCGGCAGGCAGAGATTATCGAATAACCTCACTTTCGGTTTCCCTACTTTACCCTTTGTTTTAAAACCGTCTTTAATCCTCGCCCTCATCAGGTATTTCTTGTTTCGCCGTCACCAACCCTCGTCGTCCACTAGCAAATACGATATCGTCCCTTCCTCACCTTTGCCCACACTTTCGGGAGCGATAACAATAAACTCACTGATCTGCCCTATTATGCTTTGTTCTACTGTACTATTAGTGTTGGAATTATTAGCAGGCACTGCAAGATATCGCGCAATTTGAGCTAAATGTACTCATGAGCGATATCACGCGACATGAGATTTTTCGCACAATACTCCATACTATAACTGCCTAAATTTCCTATATGGTGATGTTTGCTCTGTTATTAGAGATAAAGAAAGATAAAATGGTAAAAAATAACTTTCTTTTTATTACATCATGACTAACACAGCCGTTCACACCGCTTTGTTTACAGCCACCTTGATCCAAGTCGTATACTATAATGTACAGGCCAGGTCAAATTTTTGCGGGACACGCGTTCTGCGAGAAGTCGAATAAGTTAGCCCGGCTTTAGCTTGCAGCCATTAAAACAGTAGAACACTACATTGGTCACGTAGAGTAATACACGTAGCAAATTTTAAGTGCAGGCTGCATGTCCAGGCTCAAGAGATATTGAACTTTCGCTTAGATTCAGCGTCCCGTGAACTTTCCACCATGCCAGTACATCGCAATAGCAAATAATCAATACACGGATAATCAAATTCATCCATGGAATTGATGCAGTTTTCATACTACTGATATAGTTTCCGTACTCTGTTCGTATATTTTATAAGCGACTGCCAGATGCAGCAAATAAAGTTTTGTTAGGCATAAAGTAAGAAACGTTTTCCTAAAAGAAAACGAAAACTAAATCTATAGTGCGTGAAGATGGGGCACAGAGACAACCGTCAAATGTTCACGTGGTTCACGCCGTTTCGTTGAAGCATGTGCGACCTTGTAAGAACGTCTACATAAGGTTTCAGTTTTATTGTGCGGCTAAACAAAAGCAGCCTGCAGAACTACATTTTCTTGAAAACAAATGGTCAAATTAGCGAACATCCTTTTCATAAAAGTCACATGACGGAAAGGTGTGCCACTAGCCATAGTAGCTTATGTAGGCTATGGTGTTGCGCTGGTAAGCACAAGGTAGCGGGATCGATTCCCGGCGGCAGCGGACGCATTTCTATGGGGCAAAATGCAAGAACGCGCGTGTCTCGTGCAGTAGAGGGCACGTTAAAGATCTCCAGGTGGTCAAAATTGATCCGGAGTCGCCTACTACGGCGTGCTTCATGATCAGTTCATGGTTTTGGCACGTAAAATTCTCAGAATTTAGGTAATTAATTTAGAACGGTTTATATATGTCTCGAGAAAACAGTTTCAGGCGACGGAAGCGTTGTTTTAATTA
This sequence comes from Dermacentor albipictus, assembly GCF_038994185.2. NCBI lineage: Eukaryota > Metazoa > Arthropoda > Arachnida > Ixodida > Ixodidae > Dermacentor > Dermacentor albipictus. The sequence goes on along the minus strand of NC_091824.1, from coordinate 62,859,787 downwards.
GCGTGAAAGCGCACACTATGATGAACGTTGAGCATCATAGGCGCGGCCAGAAGGATGACAATTATTCGAAACCCATGGGGCACACATTGCATAGATATTCCGTTGTGGCTGCGAATGTGATTGCGTGTTTACTGCATATGGCATATGGCATATGCACTGTGTATATGGCATTCTTGGCTGCATGCCTAAGCTGTGACGTTTCTAGTATTATTTTTTTTCTCAGCCATCTTGGATTGCGTACTGCATATAGAAGCGATCATATACATTTTATGGGCAACCAGCGCTGAAACCACTGAAACTTCGTGCGTTATGAATGGAAGCGCCAAAGCACCGGCGAGTGAAGGAGGCATGCAGCTCTTATTCGCATATGATGAGACTTCGCAACGCGAACTTAAGCGGTCATCTTGAAGCACAGGTAGTTGTTCTGTTTCTTACATAGCATGGTCACCGCGCCATGCTATAGTACGTGAGAGCACACAGTGCAATCACTCGAACGTGGTCATGGAACCAACACTGTGGAACGCCATGGACTGCGTGAGCCTGGCTTGGTGCATCGTGCTGGAGCAGGTGTTAATATAGGGGGACACGTCCGTTTATTATGTCGTGTTGTTTTCGGCGAATCCCCAGCGAGCGTGGCATCATCAATGTTTAGTGTCGTGCTGAAACAGCAAGCGGCGCCTCCTTGCCGCTGCCGGTTCACCTTATTTGCATCGTCCTTTAAGTCGGCAAGCCAAGTCGCACACGTTTTAGATAATTCTGACGTCACTTCCAGTCCGTCGGGCAGTTCGCGGTAGCAAGCCGCCAGTGGTTCGAGCTCCTTTCGCTTGCTTTGTATTCGATCTTAAAATCGTTTTCCATCGTAGCTCGTATAACTTATTATCGATGCCAGGATGCCCGTGGGTTTCTTGGAAATCATCACCAGTCCGAGAAGAAGGTGCACGTAGTTTCATACCCGAAATGTGGGAACACTTGGGACGTATACGGCTCCGCTCCATTCGTCGCGGTGCAATTTTGTGATTATACGTCGCTATACAGGAAGGTAAGTTCCTTTCTGCAGTACAGTGCTTTTGTCAGCGCTCTTTCTCGCTGTTCGCCGATCTTATCTTTAACTTCTTTTTTTTTTCTTTTTTGATGTCGTTTAAACACAGTGCCTCAACACTCGAGCGTGAAATAATAATAAATAAAGCAACTTTGACGGCGACAGTTTTAACTGCTGGCTCACTTGTACGCGCACTGGTTTACTGATATCTGCGGGCGCAGTTCACTAACTTCATTTAATATCATCACATTTGGAGCGGGTTACATTGCACGGGGACATATGAAAGGGAGAGTGCTGGACGTCTTGATGCGCTGAGAGCACATATGCGCGCCATGGCGCACGATGTGGGCTGATGTTCACGGCGGGAAGCTGCACACTTGAGGTGATCAAGATGGTGGAACGAGGTGTATGGCCGCTGACACCAAAGCCTCGACAAGGGGACTGCCCCTGCTTAGACGGGGCTGGGCTCTCGAGGCGCCTGTCGACCGACTATACTGTTGAACGTTGGCGGCTGTTGCGTGTATGCACTCACGTCTCTCAGGAGTGCGAAAGTTTTACAGGTGCAAAGAAAGCCCCTTTGAATTGGTACAGTTATAAAGACAGGATTATGCTCAATCATTTACTTTGCAATCAGAGCGCGTAGTCTGGAGCTGTAGTTTCTGTCTCTAATCAAAGGTATATCTGTACAGGGAACCGTGTAGCGTTGGTTGCCGGAAAACTTGTTGCAGTCAAATTAGAAGGCTTCGAAGGTGTGTCCATTTATTAAGAATGGCACACGTTTGAGTGGATGGCTCATTTGGCGACATAGTGCGGCGTAAACGTAATTTTGCATAATAACCTACGCACAAAGCAGAACTGCTTTGTGCGTGTCACGTGGTGTTAGTAGTCGAGGAGGTAGAATGCGGTCACGCTCGATTCATTTTGAAGGAGAAAGCAGGATGCGGTTGGAAATACACATCCGTTACCCTCGAATGCCCTGTACACAGATTTGATTAACAGGCTTACGGTCTTTTTTTGATATCCCTAGACATTTATACAACCTGTACTTAGTGTCATCGTCTTCATTACGCTGCACAATTAAGAGACATACTAGTGTGTCGTTTTACCCACTGGCCGCGTGTTCTTTTTACGGGTCAACCCGCTCCGGTGGTGTAGTGGCTTTGCGTTGCGCTGTTAAGCCCGAGGGAGCGGGATGGAATCCCGGCCGCGACGGCCTCATCTCGATGCAGGCAGAATGCGAAAAACGCTCGTTTATCGAGAATTGGGTACACGTTAAAGAACCGCAGATCATCAAAACTAAATCCCAGTCCCCACTACGGTGTGCCTCGTAATCATATTGACACGCATGCTTGTTTATCTTCATTTGGTGATCACATTTCACCGGCTAACAAGTGTTAAAGGTTATCGCTCAGAGCAACGCCCACCTTCCTTTCTGTATCGGAAGTTTATCGAACGTTATCGATGGTTCTACATGTTGCACATGTCGCCGAGACTTGTGTCATCAAATTCTGTGTGCGTTGTAGGACTTACGCGAGCACTAGCGATTACGCTTTAAGCGTAACCTTTAAGCTTAAGGTTGCGCATGCGTTGGCTATTTCGTGTGTCAATGCATTTGTCGAGGTGGGATCAATACACATGTCTTGGGAGGAGTTGAAAATGCGCATGCGTCGGAGGTTATGTGCCCTGCAATGTGCATTCCAATAAAGTACAGTTGAAAGCCCAGCGTCCGTACGTGTCTAAGGCCTTTTCCTCGTGTACTCGTCCTTTGTTTCGCTGGTATACCCCATTTTATTTTCAATTTCCTCATGCACCAACTGGCCCAAGAGCCTGCGCTAATGCTATAGCACTGCTTACCGGTCAACTCGCGAAGTGTGCAGAGGACGAGTGGATGGCAGAGAACAGAGCCATACTTCAGATTATCATTCGTATATGTGCACCCATACTGTAATTTCTAGTTATTACGAATTTATTTACAGGAATAAACTTGTGCTCTTTTCAAAGTATGTTAAGGTCGGCAAAGACAGCCATGATGTACGTGGATGGACAACGATACCACGGAGAAAGTGCGTCATCCTGCATTTGAGTAGATTTTTCTGGACATATGTCAGGAATTGTGATGGGTGTTTGGGCGATCGCTTCGGTGAACGCAGGGTATGGACTTGTGAGACCTTAGAGAAAGTAAATGCGGGCTGGAGTGGGCAGGACGCTTATCTATCTATTTTATTTTTATTTTATTTACATATATATATATATATATATATATATATATATATATATATATATATATATATATATATATATATATATATATATATATATATATATATATATATATATATATATATATATATATATATATATATATATATATACCTTAAAGGCCTCAACAGAGGCATTGCGTGAGATGCTCGCGAATGACATCGTGTCTCACGTCCATCAACCACTGCCGTATACCATTTCGTTGTACCCATCAGTCCTATGTGGCTGACTGCGGCCACTAAACTTCAGAATGAAGAATATTTGGCAGCGTACATTACATCCGGCTCTGAAGTACGTTTAAAGAGGAGGCCTAGACTGAACAACAATGAAGCTTTATCTCTCTCTTTCTCCGGGATTAGTGCATATACTCAACATAAGGAATAAAGTCTTGCCAAGAGTCGGATGGTAACAGGAAGAGGCGTAAAGTGCTGTCTAGAAAGTATAGGGAAGACGTGGGGGAAAAGATCGAGGGAAATAGGAAATGACAAAAGTGAAAAAGAAGTTATATATAAAAAAATCACCTTGGAGAAAACGTACACTTTAGCCAGCAGAGCAAACGTATATAATTCCTGTCCAAGAAGGGAGGAACCCGCAGAGAAAGCATATCCGGAATAGAAAACGCAAAGTCACCGTGGACAAACGGCGCGACACTCTTCTTTCAATCTTTAGAACTGATGGTAACGCTAAAAGCGCTACCATCAGTTTTAAAGAATGCATCACCAACTATAGTGTGTGTGTATGTGTGTGTGGGTGTGTGCGCGCGCACGCACGCACGCACGCACGCGCACACACACACACACACACACACACACACACACACACACACACACACACACACACACACACACACACACACACTCTTGCAGTGTAAGCAAGATGGAGTTCACTTGTCATTGATCGCTTAAGTAGCAGTCAGTAGCGTTACGTAAGCTACAGCCCGCCACGATGGTACAGTGGTTCCGGCGTTCTGCTGCTAGTCACGATGTCGCGGGCTCGATTCCCGGCGGCTGTGGGCGTGTTTCGATGGAGGAAAAATGCTGTGTACTGTTCCTTTATTGCACGGACATGCAATATTTCAAGCATCCCCTGAGGTTGGAATTAATATGGAGCCCCTTCGATACAATGTCTATCAGCTATAGCCCGCGATTCGCCCAGGTTTTAATTACACATCGTAACTAAAAAAAAATGGCATTGCACTGTCGCGGCGAGTTTCTGAACATATATTTCCTCCGTGTCAAAGCATTGCTGGGTATATTTGTCAAAAAGACGCATAGGACGTGTACACTATAAGCCGGAGTCAGTGCAAAAAGGAAATTACCATTTGGCTGTCGAGATAACGCAAGACAAACAAAAGAAAGAAAGAAAAAGAAGCTCAGCCCACACACACACACGTACGTGCGCACACGCTGCCTCGTTCTGCTTCGGTCACACGGGAATAACTGTTCGGATAATGGACCTCTTTTGCAAAAAGAACGGCGCGCGCCTTTGTTAAAAATGCCGAAAGGTGCAATATCGCCACGGGTAACATCTCTGTTGATATCACTTCAACGCCAAGCACCTGTCGAGTGCTTTCCAGCACTCACACGATTTACTCCGGGGTCACTATTCCGGGATCAATGTTAAGGGACAAAAAGAAAAGCCTCGCCTTTTCTGCCACAAGTGTTTCAATGTGCTCTTGTTGGTATTACACCGTAAGATATAGCATTATATAGTATGTTATAGTATAGTCTAGTATAGTATAGTATACTATATCATCGTACAGTATAGTAAGGTAATGTAAGGTCTAACATAGATGACAAGCTGGAACACGTGCACAAGTAGACGAAAAGGAGACATGTTCAACGGTCTTTTACGGCGAAGCTGTTTATGGCTATAGCTAGTTCTGGCGGACCTCGTCTCCGTAGACATAGACCAATAATTTTTCATACGTGGGCCGATCCCGAAGACAGTGCGATGGCAGGCCGACCCGCGGCGGAGGTGAAGCAAACTTTTTAAGTATTCCCCATACGTGGGCCTATCCCGAAGACAGTGCAATACCGGGCCGACCCGCGGTGGAAGTGAAGCAGGCGTTGAGCATTCCCCATACCTGGACCGATCCCGAAGATAGTGCAATGGTGGACCAACCCGCGGTGGAGGTTCATTTCGCCATTAAGGGGCCCACTTTCAGAGCTTTGCTGATCATCCTTCTTCACAAAGCGGAAGTGCACTAGATTTTGTTGTTGCTGTTTTGTACCTGCTGGTTAGGTATAGACCGCATAGGAGCCGGCCATCCCATATACACGGCTGAGAAATTGTGACTATACCCATTACCCCACGAATATGCCTTTTGCGTTGGTGTTGCTGCTGGCGCTACCATTATACCTTTCGTTGCCTACCACGTTCTCGAGCATGTGCCAGGCAATCGCGAATCTACCAAACCACAGCGATGCGCTTTCTTTCTGCCTGTTCGTATTCCTTTTGCGAAAGCATCTTCCAACTTGATACGGAGCTGCTTAGACGCGTTCATGCACTTATATAGGCGATCAATTTTGCACGCTCGAATCCGTCCAATCAGGCGTTCAAAATGAGTTGCATGTTGCTACAATATACCTTCGAATGCCGTTCAAATGCCCTTAATTAAGGAAGAAAAATAACCCGCCGTGGTTGCTCAGTGGCTATGGTGTTGGGCTGCTGAGCATGAGGTCGCGGGATCGAATCCCGGCCACGGCGGCCGCATTTCGATGGGGGCGAAAACACCCGTGTACTTAGATTTAGGTGCACGTTAAAGAACCCCAGGTGGTCGAAATTTCCGGAGTCCTCCACTACGGCGTGCCTCATAATCAGAAAGTGGTTTTGGCACGTAAAACCCCATAATTTAATTTTAAATTTTTAAGGAAGAAAAATAAAACTTTGTGCTAGTTCGTTGACTACAGTTTAAGGTACTCTTAATTCATTAGTCACAATCATATGAAGGAACAAAAAAAAAAGGAACCTGCGGCCAGTTATCTTTTCGTCCGCTTTCATTCAACCTTCAGGTCATTATTTCTACATTTCAACTAAACACGCCAATTAATCCCCGCTATGCTATATAGCTGGCATCGTTGCCTGTTTCTTCGTATGGCTGTGACTAACCAAAAATCAAGCCTCTCGGATCCACATATTTTTCTTGCACCTTAATCTGTTTGCCCTTTCGCGCCGTGGGGGCTCAGTGGAAATGGCGCTCTGCTTCTGAGCACGTAGTCACCCAATTCGATTCCAGGCTCCAGAGGTCGCGTTCTGATGGGAGCGCGCAATGCGAGGGCATTCGTGTTCCGTGCTTTGTGTGCACGTCAGAGAATTGTATGTTATTAATTCGAAGTTATCCACTAATAGCGTCTCTCGTCTCCACAGCTGTTGCCTCGAGTGGTCGAAACCCGTCAATCAAATCAACGCATTACTGGCGCTGTCGGCGCCTTGCTTTGTGATCGTAACTGTCCCTTCGAAGAGGCATATATATGCGCGCTATACACACGTAGACCGCAATGTATATAGACCGTATACTGCACTATTTAACGTGGCTGTTAGTTTGCTTGGGCGACGCTGCAGAGAGAAATCTCGTCTCCTTTACGATTCCAGCGTCGGATGGCACAACACTTAGTGAATTTGACTAGGTCAAATGTAGTCGGGCAGGATTTAGTATCACCTTTTGTCAGGCGTGGTGCCACGCAGCTCAGGTACCGTATCGCAACTGCCTCTTTCAGTGTCACTGGATACGAAACCTCAACCTCTTCATCGGTCCTGTTAATTTTATTCTTTACGTGCATATGCTGCTATCTCTGAAACGAGACACAGCAAGATGTATAGACACAGAAAGAAAATACAAAAATCACTTGGTTGCAGAAAATACTTTGTTGTGTATAGTAGCATATATAGGTAAACACGCAACATACGTCTATAGCAGGCAATAAGGCTAACAATTTCTTGAACAAAGAACACCTCGAGTAAGTCTCTAAGCGAACCATCTAACTTATTCAATTTTTCAGTACTGAAAATAATATCGAAGTCAGTCAAGGTGTGCTTTCAACTGTGCAATGTTTAATGCGTAATTGAATTTTGGTGTTCCAAGTGCCGAATCCACAATATTATTACGAGGCACGCCATAGTGGGTACTCCGGATTAATTGTTCAATGCAGGAATGCAGTGTGCTGTGCGGAAAGCATTAACGAAAGACATTGGTGCTACCATGACAGAAGAGAAATAAACTATCCCATGGAGCATAATATGTCGCTCAGATGATCGACGTTGAGCTGAATGGAGAGCCGATCAGCATGCGATGAGGGCGAGAAATGACGATCGTACCTCAGCAGATGAATGTGATTGCATTCTTTTTAAGAAACTCAAGTTTTTCAACTTCACACGAATAGTGCGGCGACCAGACGACGGAAGCGTGGAACTTACATTTCCTGTTGGAACTATTTAGAGTGCGCTTTATAATTAAGTAGCCCAGTTTACGTATAACGTGTGAGCGCTTATAAGGTTCATGTGCTTGCGCCATTTAAGATCAGGAGTAAATGTATATACAACCTAAGTACTTAAATTCGTTAACAGTAAGCATATCATGCTCTCCGTTAGAATAAGCAAAAATGAAAGATTCTTTTTTTACTAGTAAAGCTCATAACCACGGCTTTCTGTGAAATGCGTTTTCATCTACGAAGCATTGCTCCATTCGGATTCGCCAACATATGCGTCTACTCACTTGTATTACCGCAGCAACAGAACCGCCATCACTGCATGAAGTCGTCGCATTACATGCCGCTTTTGTGAATTGCCTTCGAGTTAAAGTTTAGCTGCGAGGTATGCGACGCACCAGTCGTCTCATTTGTATCCTCGCCGCTTCAGTGTATGGCTCCTGCACTCGCTGGATTACAGAAGTGAGAATCTTCTCGATGTCTTATTGCAGCGCGCATCAAAATTAACAGCGGATAGTGAACTAACAACACGGATGAATGGTCGACTGATTTCATTTTGTCATTGCCAAAACCCAGAGAAAAAAAAGCGAAAATAAAACAATCAGCGAAAGAGAAGAGAAATTCAGTTGGAAGTTACGCCACGAGAATATACATGAGAGCTACATTTTGTCAAGCGCTCACGTCCATTGAATGTGATCGCGTTGTTGTAGGGAAATATTAGGGAAACTTGGACGAGTCGGTGGAAGTTTATATTTTTTAAGCAGCAGCGCCAATTGTAGATGTGATAGAAGGAAAGAAGGTCACAACACTCTGCTCTATCCACAGGTAACGCAATTCCTTTTTAACAACGGCAGTGACGGGACGCTAACGCGTTCTTCCGTTACAAGTGCTATTTCCGCCGCCTCCATACTCTCTCGATCGTGTCCTGATAGAAGTGTCTGTGTATACACTATATCGCACACTTCTGCATTTACGGCTCCTTCGCCCCTCGTACGTTCTTGTGTTGTGCGCTACACTCAGCCATATGGAGCACACTGCAGCGTAATGAGGTGTTACGAAGGGGAAAGAAATATACCGCTGGTGAGTTTTTACGTCTCATTATTAATGTGAAACTACGAAGAAATGACGCAGGTTTCTTGCACAAACATATCTTTTTGATTGGAGGAGGAAGTTTTCGATATTTCAACAGAGCTCTGTAGACATAAAGCTCGTAAGAACAATAGAAAAGGACAATGCGACTGAAACCAGCTTAGACGATTATCAAAGTAAGTTACAGCTTTATTGTGCAACCATGCTGTCTGTCTGCATGACATCCCATGATTCACCGCAAACTGTATGCGCGCAATCTCATTAGACGAAATTTTCGGTATAGCGCCGTTTCAGGCACTGCGTGTACAATTGTGCACGCTGATGAAAAAAATCGCCGACGACAAGACAATGCATCAAAAGCGGAAGCACTGTTGAAAAAAATTCGCCGACGATTACGATACAACCTAATGCGAAATTTGAGCGCAGCTGTATATGCGTGTTCTCATTTTGCGATGTATTTGCTGGCGCGAACAATCTGCCTCGTGCGGCACGGTGAAAACGGAGGGAAATGTGCCGCGACTGCCTCACTAATCGACCGACAACCCGCCCACGGTCGGCGGAGAGTTCGGCATCGGCGCACTGTGACAGGCGCCGACACGAAGGTAAAAAACGCCGCCGCCGACAATCGGCAGACCCAAATCGGTGTCGGGTCGGCCTTGTGTGAGTGAGCATTAACTGATACATCTGGCAAAATAGCTATTAGCACGTTTTTCGGTCCAAGCTTCGTAACCTATATTTAAAAGGAGCTTGGCTGCGGCCTGCCCCGTTCTTGTGTGCCTGGTGTCCGTATCTTGGAGCCTCAGCTCGTGTCTGGCTCGGACGCCACGGCCCGGAGCCCAATTTGGGCACGTGGAAACTGCCGAAATGAAGTTAGCCAGCACCCAGGAGAAGCTTTTGGATGTAAAGTGTGCATGTCGCACAAGCGGTGCGTGTCACAACTGGTGGGTGCGTGGTGGATCCACGGGTGGATACGTAATCACGTGGTGTGTTTTCCGTTTCGTGGGCTTATCTTTCCAGCTAGAGGTAACTAAGCGCGCTAATTGTATCTTGCTCAAGACATCCTGGTTCGATGTTTCCTGTAACTGCCTACAGCTAGACATTTAAGGAGGTCATTCAAGAGCCACCTGATTAATTGTAATTAAATAATTGAATGTCATCAACAGAAAATTATTGGCCCTTTTCAATCCTATGTGAGCACTATATAAGTGGTTTTGTTTGCGTAAAATGATCCATCTTCTTTTTCTACTTATTGTTACTTGATCCATGTTATCTGGGACACGCAGTATCTGCAGACACTCAAGCGAACGGCGTAAACTGCTCCAGGGATGGTTGGAGTGGCGAAGCAAAGCTGTGAGTGCATCCATGCGCTTCGCATTGCAGGTTACACACCAACGTGTAACAAACACTGCGCACGACACATTTTTTTTTTTCTCCTCTCGTTCAAGTGCTCCCGCGCGGCCGGTACACACGGTCGTGCTCAATCACATCGGCCGAGCCCTTTGTGCCGCTGTCCTTAATGATGACCGATTCCGCCGATCCAACTCGGCTGTCAGCACTCAAACAGATCACCGCCGCACTGATCTGCTCTTCGTCGTTACTCGTCTTGTATACCTACGCATACAAGCGTCCCGCACCGCGCTGCCTGTGCGGACAGGCTCGCAGGGCTCTGCACGGGACGCCTATAAGCGTCGCGTGACTTTGGCCCGGTTGATGGCTTCGGCCAGTGGCCGCGGAAAAAGGAGAGCGGCACGGCGCGTGGCGATTGGCGTGCTCCTTTCACCGACGTCGTCAGCGAACGACTTTCGAAAGCGCCGCGTCGCGCTGGTCCTGAAGTGGCCGCAAGCGGACACGCTATCAATTTTCCGGGAGCTTCTCTGCATGTCAGTGGATCTGAGTGGCGGCCGTTGGCGTGTCGTCTGCTTGGTTCCGTAGTCATCCGCTGCGCAGAAGAGTGCGATAGCATGTTGTCAGGTTCTGTGTACTGCTGAGAAGTGTATGTAGTGTTTCCTACAGACGGCAATGTTTCCTGTGCGTGATTTCTTTTTTTTAATGCGTGTTTCTATGTGCTTCTCCTGTCCTGATGCACGCAATTAACGTCCTGGTGCGGCGTTCACCGACATCGATAGGACTGTAGAAATAACAATTTTAATTGTGCCTTGGAATCCGTTCGTGGACGTGCTGATGAGAGAATCTTGGTGACTTAAAACGTTTATAGGTAAAGGGACGGAGCTATACGCCAAGGAGGCAGTGGTGATTAGGTATTCTATCTTAACTTCAGTGACCTTAAGTAATTTCAGAAATTGACCATAGAATTAGATTTTCATGGCTGCGCCCTGTCGTTCTGAATGAGAGACTGTTCAACATGGTCGTTAGCTGCACACCACGAAGGGAAACATTTGACAAGAAAAGAAAAAGGCACTTGACAGATCTAAAACTTAAAAAAAAAACCTTGAAGCGTTTGCAGCCTAGCAGTGACATGCTGAAGAAGATGATGCAGAATACATCTGTGTGGGGCTTCGCTTTTATTTTATTTTTATTTTTTGCGAATCTTTGTACACTTTCTTTATTGTTGATTTATCATTCTATAGAGCGATATGCCTTTTCGGTGCGTGCACGATGTGCCTTGCTGATTAGATGCCGAGCAGAGCTGTTTTATAAATAAATTGCCTGTTTCGGCACAAATATAGGCATAACAAACAGCATGGACAGGGGACACAAGAACAAAAGAGGCCATGGTTGCGGCTAAGTGCATTGACAGCGTTTAATTTAATTAACTGCATCTCTCGCAACGTCACAAACGGTGCCGACACTTGACTATATACTTGCGAATACGAGACAAAGCGACCAGGTCGCGAGATAAGCATAAAACATGGTTATGTAGGACGTTACCGTACGTGCTTTGCCGGAGCAGAAGAGAAAAAAGCAATTTCGGAAATGGTTCCGCCCTGTTTCTATACGCGTGGCTTCGAACCAGCCGACTGGTTTAGGACGTGTATACGCTTCGTTTGGAGCAATCTCTGGAAAAGTTATGCGTGGTCCCCGGGATGGCATCGATAGCAGCGTGTGGCCAGCGGCTGTCAGGACTGAAAAATGACTGTCCCGCCTCGTTTGTCCTGCCAAGAGCTGTCAAAGATCCTGCAGCACTCACGATACGTAGTCTTTCTTCTTTTCTTTTTAATCCGATGCTGTGAGCACACATGCCACTGAGTTGGCTTTGGGCAAGGCGCCCTCTTGAAATGGCTCGAAGCGGACATGATTTACGACGACGAAGCTGTCTCGAACGATAAAACGTTAAGGTCGCGATGTTTGTCGCACCAGCATTAATAGAAACGTTACGAGTCTTCGGACAGGAGATTATAAAGAGAAAATAACGAAAGCAGGTACGGGGCATGGCTCTTCTTGGTGCTGTTGCACCATCCTCACACTGCAGGGTGCGCCCGCTCCACTGCCGCGGATGCTTTTGGCAAGCGAGATACAAGGCATAAGTGATAAATTACGCGGCAGAAGCGACGAGACGTCGCTCGGACACCGGCCTGTGCAGGAGTGAGCAGTCACGATATCGGGACGGGATAAAGTTGACGAAATAATTAATTCTCCAGTCGCCCGGATACATTTAGTATGTGCGAGCCCCATGTTAAGCTGCGCATCCTAGAATATTATCGTGGTTGCCTGCGGAATAGCTGAGCGTTGTGCTCGCAATTAAGCATATTGGTTCCGTATTGAAAAACAAAAAAACATATGCTCTATCCCCATATCTACTAATCCGCTATGAAACATATAGGATGCCGTATAAAAGCCCGTTCTTACTATGTGGCATATATGATATTATTGGATATCAGAGTTAAGGGGAATGCAGGGTTATTTTTTTTTTCATAGGGAGCACTCCTGGTGATCACGATAGATGGCGGATTGGTTGCGTTCGCTCAGATCTTCAAAGAAAAGCCAGGGAGATGTAAAAGACGGCAAGGAAGAATCGGGAAATAATATTTGTACTATATAGCACAAAATGTGTAGTGCCTCGCTTTTTAAGGCCCGAGCTGGCTACCTGAGGGCAAGAACCTACAGGTGCAAATGTTCGCAGCAGGATGAGACACTTGTCTGCTATGGAAAAAAGAAAATCTGGAGACGACTCAAAAATATCTGTAATGGGATGCGCAGATCCTGCCAGTACCGTAGAGAACGATCCGGATATTCGCTGCAGCTGAAAGCTGATGGGAACTCCAGCTGGTCAGAGGTGTAGGTCAGCAAAATACGATGCGACTATTGGTGATAAAAAGTAAATAGGATGAGGTGGGGACGGGATCGTTGCAGACACGGGTAATATTACGGGATAAAGGAGTGAGAGGTAGAATGGTTGATACGAAATGGTAACATGCAGGTAGCTCACACAGGATATATGTTATTAGCATTTGTTGACCCCCTATTCAAAGGGGATTTCATTTACAATCATCATCATCACTGCAAAAATAATTAATAATAATTAACATTAAAGACTTACGCACAGTACGGTTTTCAGAAAAATAAAACAACAGAGCTAGCGTTATTACGTGTTAAAGATAAAATAATGGATGACATTGAAAATAAGCTTTATACCGTTGGTCTCTTCATTCATCTTATGAAAGGGCCCTTGTTATTTATACTTTACATAAACGATATATTTGATATACCTAACTCCCCAAAGTCAGTAATTTACGCCGATGATAACAATATATTTTTTTCTGCGCGTACACTTCGTGACCTTCAGAACACGATTAACGACTACCTAATGCAGCTTGATAGCTGGCTTCATGCAAATAACTTAGCTTTGAACCTGAAAAAAAAACTAACTACGTCTTGTTCAAACCCACCAACAAAACAAGTGACAGTGAACTCACGCTGACATTCCAGAACACCGTCATAGCACGCGTTAAATGTCAGAAATTTCTATAGGTGTGTGGTTTGAAGAAGGTATGTCATGGAATACACACCTAAACAAACTAACCTCAGAACTAAGCCGAACAGTTGGTTTATTATTCAAATTATCAGATCTCATTCCTCTGCAGCTAAAGAAAGCGATATATTATGCCCACTTATACTCCCGTTTATCCTACTGCACACTAGTTTGGGGCACAACAACGACTACGAATTATAACAAGCTGGAGGTATTACAGAAGAAAGTGCTGAGGATTCTTGAGAATTATCATGGTGAACCCAGAGATCTATTAACTAATCCTTTGTTTATTAAACACAATTTGCTCAAAGCGAGTAAAATATATGACTACAAACTCCTGCTGCGTATACATAAACATAACCTGTTACATTCAGCACACACAACGTCAGCTCGTTATGCATTGCGTAACGAATGGATAACAACACCACGAACACGTACAAATTTTGGAAGGGCTGTGCTCGCTTATCAAATACCCGCATTAATAAAGCGTGTGAATTCCCAAATAAATTTCAGCATGAAACTCTACAAATTCAAGTCTCAAATAAGACGTTTTTTGTTGTATAAGTGAAGAACCCTTTAACACAAGTGCATATTTTATTTTTTCATGTTTTTATGTTTTCATTGTATGTTCGTAGTAGCCATATCTGTATTTCAGTTTTTTTTTTCTTGCATTGTATATTATTTTCACTATTTGAAAATACCCTGTGATGTAAAGTGTTTCAAACTGTTCTTTTGTAAATGTATCACTTTACCTGCTGTCTGTATGGTCCCCAGGTCCCCTCAAGTTGTCTATGACAACTTTTTTGCCTGGAGGACCCCCAACATTTTGTTGGAAAGAAACTGAACTGAACTGAACTACGAACTCTGTTTCTAGCTGTCGTGAACGCAAAATAATATTCAGCATAATGAGCCTAGGACAGCCTACAGTAAAAAAAAAAATCACCCTCAACAGAAATAAGAGCGCCCAGGTATAACAGCAAGCAGCGTGGGCGGCATTAGTGGCTTATTCTTCGGAGGTTGCTTGGGAGTCAAAGTATGCTCCACCCAGGCAAAGTGTGCGTGACACTTCACTTCTTAACTTCACTTTATTACTTTAAAGACCCCGGTAAGGTGGTATTACATAAGGGGTGGGCTTACAAATAAAGGTTACAGAGAGTGATCTTCATGACAAACAAATGCAGTTAAGTTGTCCGCAAAAGTTGATGAACACGTGATGGCTGCAATGTCACGGGGAAGGCCATTCCAGTCCACTGTTTTGCGAGGAAATAATGAGGCCGCAAAAGTAGTGATGCGAGCACGTGCGCATGCACAACTGTTGCATGCCTACAAAAGTCTTGGTGGCTGCGAATTCCGCAAAAAAAAGTTGGCCACGTCTTTGCGTTCTTTGATCCATAGGACGGTCGCGTGCGTAAGCTTGGTGGCCCATACGTCAGTAAAGACGTCAGGGGTGCACGCTCAGAGCAACGTCATAGTGAAAGAATAGTTTACCCTATGAACGGTATAGACGGTCACATTCGCATACACGGCACATGGTGCGTTTATGTTCCTGGACGCCATGACTGGAACATTAAGATAATATAAATGTATCACGTCCATAAGTGTCCTAATTGCATAAGTGTTCTAATGTCACACTGTTTTGTTAGATACGTATGTGTCTCATTCGCAAAAATGCCTTCTCGACTGAATAGATACTCGGCGTTTGCAATCGCATGCTATATATGTGCAGCATCTGCACACAGTGTCCTACGTGGCTAATGTGTATTGTCTTCCTTCTTCAAGAGCCCAGAACGCAGAAGTCCAGCTGCTTATACGAGTGAAGTAGTTTCTGCGAAGCGTCTTCCTCTAGACTACAATGCATGCTGAGTGCCGTCAAAGAAACACTTACAAAATTAATTGCAACAGTCGCCTACTCCAACGTCCCAGTCAATAAATAATTATATCTGCACGCATGCCGCTACTTACGCAGAACCGCTAAACAAATGTAATAAGTATTTCTCGTCAGAACTCGCGGCTTCGCAATTTTGGTGGAGAACCGCGCACCACCTAAACTTGTGAGGACGGTATCGCAGAATAGGACACCTTTCATCGGTTGCCCCCGGGGCTGTGACATTGCGCAGCTGAGTTCGAGGTAGCCGGTTCGATCTGGACTGCGGCGGCCGCATTTCTATGAGGGGCGAAAGTCAAAGACGCTCCTGTGCTTTGATTTACAACGTTAAAGAAACCCCAGGTGGTCAAAATTAATCCGGAGTGTCCCAATACTGTGTGCTTCATAATCAGATCGTGGTTTTGGCACGTAAAACCCCAGAATTTATTATGTTTCTTTTTTTTCAGATATCATTCCTCTGGTCTCCGTCGCATGCTGTGATCACCTTTGGTAGCTTACATAGAAAAGCTATGGTGCCAGTGGATGACCGAAAATAACGGGGATATCTGCCACAGAAATTCAAGCACGGTTTTGCTTTACTAGCACGGGCCTCGCTAGCATCTAATCCGCGACATGCGCGCGCACTGCTCGACGAAGATCGAACGCATCCATGCGCAAACATCGCTCGCGCTGCAGACAATGCTCCGGCAAAACGGCATTTTAGCCCCCACAAAAAAAAAGTGTATGTGGACATTCCGTCTCGATTAGAGATTCAGCCTCGATTGAATATTCCGTCTCATTAGACATTCCGTTGCCATTGGAAATTTCGTCTTGATTGGTCATTTTGTCTCGGCTGGGCATCCCGTCTCGATCATTCCGTTTCGATAGCACCTTCCGTCTCGATTAAGCATTCCGTCTCGGTAGGACATTCCATCTCGATTGGGCATTCCGCCTCAGTAGGACATTCCATCTCGATCATTCCGTCTTGGTCGGAGATTCCGTCTCGATTGAACATTCCGTCTCCGTAGGACATTTCATCTCGATTGGGCATTCCGTCTCGGTAGGACATTCCATCTCGATTGGGCATTCCGTCTCGGTTGGACATCCAGTCTCGGCAGGACAAGCCGTCTCGGTTGAACATTCCATCTCGTTGCACATACGGTCACAATGAAGCATTTCGTCTCGACTAGGCGTTCCGTCTCGTTGGAAATTTCGTCTGGTTGAGCATTCCGTCTTGATTGGGCTTTTCTTCTCGATTGTACATTCCGTCTCAGTTGGGCATTCCGTCTCGACTGGGCATTCCCTCTATTTGGACATTCCTTCTGGTTGAGATTCAGTCTCGCTGGATAATTTGTCTCGGTGGACATTCCACTTGGTTGGAGATTCAGTCTCATTGGACATTCTGTCTCTGTTGGTCATTCCGTGTCTATTGGGCATTCCGTCTTGATTCAGCATCCCGTCTCGTTGGACAATCTGTCTTTTTGTACATTCCCTGTCGGTAGGTCATTCCGTCTCGTTGGACAGTCAGTCTCGATTGGGCGTTCCATCTCGTTGGACATTCCGTCTTTTTGGAATTCAGGCTCGTAAGGCACTCAAACTCTCAACCGGCCAATGCTACTCGGAATCGGTCAGGGCTGCACCGGGACTCGGAGACCATTTACAATATGGTGTTTGATATCGCGCGGTTCATATCATAGTATGATCCTGTATACCTCAATGACTTCGAGTATATCACATTGAACGATGTTTTGGGTATGTACAATGTCGTAACTCCTACGCGTCATGTCACAAAATGCTACCGAAAAGTCCTGGACGAGACGTACTTGACGTACGCATACTTTTTTGAATGGCCCACAAGAGCGCTGTGGTACTTTTTGAAGACAACTGAACACAGTGACTGCGTCTAGATTGCCCGGTGAACACTGTTATGTGTGGGCGTGCATCGCTTGTTCTTCCTTTATTTTCTCCTTCCCTTTTCCTTTTCTGTTCACTTTCCACTCCCACAGTGCAGGGTAGCAAACCAAATTCAACCTGGTTAACATCCTTAGCTTTTGCTTATTTTTTTTCTCTCTCTCTCTCTTGAGCATAACTTGACTAACAAATAAGTGCGACTTTGAAGTACAAGGAACTTCATCTCATATATTTTTCACTTCTTGTAGAACGCCTTTTCATTTCAATTCGTTTTATTATTTCCCTGTCAAATCAAGAGGAAGTTAGCACTAAAGGCAAAAAGCCTGACAGAAGTCCCAACGCGCTTGTGAACAGTTCATACAGCACTTAGATATATACAAGGTGATATCAGTAATAAAAACTGTACAAAAGCAGTTTGGTTGTTTTCGGAACACGTAATCTTGCGTGCATACATAAATGAAAAGATACAATATACAGATGCAGATAGACAACATGGGACAACAGAAGAGTGTTAATCTAGCACAAAACAATAAGAACAAAGAGGCATTCCCTCAGCAAATGGAAAATAAACTTAGACTAAATGAACCAATAAAATATAGAGTTGGTATATGGAATACAATACACAAACACAAATCACGTAGCTTAATATCGTAACCGATGTTTCATTGGTTTGCACTACGCGCTTTGTAACAATGCCTACTTTTATCCACCCCTCCAGTAACACCCCATATTTGTCACATGACAAAATGACACGTTATAAACGTTTCTTCCTTTTTTCGCTAACTTTACTCGGTGCTGGTGAAAAGGGTCAATGCGACGTATATATGCAGCTGCCGAAGAGTGCCATGCATGTAGTAATAGATTCGTTTCTTCAGCATCTCGTTTAAATCGGTTAGATAGGAAACCGTTCACCTTGAACAAGATCTCGGGACCATGGCCTCGCATATCGCAGGTACAAAAGGCCACAAAAGCGCTGCTGCGATATTTAAAAGCTACCGGACTTAGTCACCGTCTGTGTTCCGGACTGAGTGACCGATCGGTATCCCCAGTGTACTTTCTCTTCTTATTGTAATCTTTCCCTCCCATTTTCCCTTTCCCCAGTGCAGGGTAGCCAACCGGGCTCAGTACCCGCCGTGGTTGCTCAGTGGCTATCACGGAAGCTATCACGGAAGCATCAAACCTCTGCTTCCGCTATCACGGAAGCAGAGGTTCGCCATGCCCTCGCCACCCTGCGCACAATGTCAGCACCAGGCCCCGACCTTATTAACAACAAAATACTCCGCAATCTAGACGACAACTCTGTCACAGCCATTACGGCGTACTTCAATCACTGCTTTGACACAGGCACCCTCCCTAGCTCGTGGAAAGATGCCAGGGTAATATTTATCCCAAAGCCAAACAAACCACTCAACATTTCTAATCTCAGGCCTATATCACTAACCTCTTGTCTAGGTAAAACACTCGAACACGTCATCCTCAACCGGCTCAGTAAATACATGGAGGACAACAATCTTTATCCATCAGAAATGGTAGGTTTTCGAAAATTTCTCTCATGCCAAGATATCATGCTTCGAATGAAGCATGACATCATTACACCTAATACCAGTCTAGATACGCAAGCAATTCTCAGTCTGGACCTCCACGGAGCTTTCAATAACGTTTCACATTCCGCCATCCTCCGAGAGCTTAATCTCATTGGGGTTGGCGGAAAGACATATGACTACATATGTACCTTTTTATCCAACCGTACCGCAACGATACACATAGGCACAGAGCAATCCCTTTCATACGATTTAGGTAGCTACGGCACGCCCCAAGGCTCTGTGTTGTCCCCTTTTCTTTTTAATCTTTCTATGATGCCGATGGCGCAAGCATTGCGGTCTATTCCCGAGCTCAAATTTTCACTCTACGCCGATGATATCACTCTTTGGACGACTGGCGGTTCTGATGGAGAGATTCAAGACACCCTACAGGCCGCAGCAGACGCCGTCGTGGCTCATGCCGGGGCTATGAATCTCACATGCTCCCCTCAAAAATCCGAGCTGCTGCTTCTACCATCCCACCGGGGGGCAGGAAAACACATGTCTAGTATAGAGGTAATCCTAAACCACATCCCTGTTACTAGAGTGGACAGGCTCCGGGTGCTCGGTTTACACATTCAAAGCAACCGGCTCAACACATATACCCTACATACACTCCACACCACAGTCGATCACACCCTGCCCCTTCTAGGGCGAGTCTCCAATAAACATGGCGGACTAAAGGAGGCCGAACTTCTCCGCTTGATTCAGGCCTTCGTCATCAGGAAGATTACATTCGCAACACCATATCTACATTTCCTTAAATCAGAATCAGATAAGATCAACACTCTTTTACGCAAAATATATAAATTCGCTCTGGGAGTCCCCATACGTACCTCCACTGAAAGGCTAATGCTTACTGGAACTTTCAACACACTTACTGAACTCACAGAAGCCCACCTCACATCCCAATATAGCAGACTTTCTAACACCGCAACAGGTCGACACATTCTACAAACTCTTTCTATCACTCCGGCACCCATCATCAAGACTAAATACACCATTCCACATCACATACACGAAAACCTCTGCATCCCCCCACTTCCTAAAAACATGCACCCTGTGCATCACAAACAGCGCAGGAGGCAGCGAGCAAAGGCTCTCCAAAAACAATTCTCCACCTCTAAAGACGTGCTCTATGTTGATGCCGCCGAATATGGGAACAGAAATCATTACGCAATATCAGTCATTAACTC
The DNA here is from genome assembly GCF_038994185.2 of Dermacentor albipictus. Taxonomy (NCBI): domain Eukaryota; kingdom Metazoa; phylum Arthropoda; class Arachnida; order Ixodida; family Ixodidae; genus Dermacentor; species Dermacentor albipictus. The sequence goes on along the minus strand of NC_091824.1, from coordinate 62,839,492 downwards.
TCACGGCCAGGTCACTGCGGCCGCCTCCATTCCTGGCTCTTCCTCGGAGGAGGCGGAGGAAGCGGCCATAGCCCTGGCCCTCACAATTCCAAATTCATCAGTTATCGTTAGCGACTCCAAAGTAGCCATACATAATTTCGGAGCGGGTAGGGTCTCTAAGCCAGCCCTTTCACTCCTCTTGGCCCATCCTTTCCAGCAAACTGTGGCATTAATCTGGACTCCCGCGCATGCGGGCCTTGCCGGAAACGAGGCGGCTCATGCCTGTGCCCGAGGATTTACTGTCCGGGCTCAGGCATCAGATGTGTCGGACCTCGCCACGGAGGAGGCACCGTTTACAGCGCGGGATCGACTTATTACTTACCACGACATCTGCGCACACTACCGATTAGACCGCTTAACCTTTCCGCCACTCATGGGCAAATCCCCGCGTAGGTGTGAAGTTCTGTGGCGACAGCTGCAGACTCGCACCTTTCCGTCCCCTTACCTCCTCCACCGCATTCATCCCGCCATTTACCTTTCTCCCTCTTGTAAATTCTGTGTCTCTCCCAAAGCAGACTTAAACCACATCATGTGGGGGTGCCCTAAGCACCCCCTTCCCCCTTTCCTTAAGCAATTAATATCTAGTGAGGAGCAGTGGGAGGCTGCCTTGCGCAGCTCCAGGCCCGATCTTCAGGAGGCCATCCTGGAGTGGGCTGAGAGGATAAAGGAGGCCTACTTCAAGTAGTTCCTCCCCCACCCTCTATTCCATTGCCCCCTTCCCTTTAAAGAGGGATAAATAAAGTTTTTCATCATCATCAGTGGCTATGGTGTTGGGCTGCTGAGCACGAGGTCGCGGGATCGAATCCCGGCCGCGGCGGCCGCATTTCGATGGGGGCGAAAACGCCCGTGTACTTAGATTTAGGTGCACGTTAAAGAACCCCAGGTGGTCCAAATTTCCGGAGTCCTCCACTACGGCGTGCCTCATAATCAGAAAGTGGTTTTGGCACGTTAAACCCCATAATTTTTTTTTAATTAACCGGGCTCAGTCCTGGTTAACTTCTCTGTCTTTCATTTATCATGTGCTCCCTCTCTTCTTCTTCTTCTTTTTTTTATTTTTACACATTTTAAAGGAATGAGGGGGTCGATGATAGAGGTTCTTTCTGGACCAAAAACGGTAGCATTTACGCGTACACTTGCCAAGAGGAAACTGCAGTCGTCCGCCCGCACGCTCCAGCGTGCATGGGACGGGCGTGGTTCAGCCACCGTGACTGCTAATGGTTTTGCCACCGTGACCAGCAGTTCAATAAGCGACGTTGAAGAATGATCCTTGCGGCAACTTCTGCGTGCTGCCCGCGGTTGTTCGGCTACCGTGCACGATACCCCGCGAGGTGGTAGAACATATATGACTTACGCGTTTCACGCCTTCGGCGTAAAGTCATTTTTTCGCTGTCAAAATATGACCTAGCAAGTGTTGTTTATAGGTTATATGAGCACGAATCCTCGCCTACTCCTCGCCGTAGCTAGCAGGGTCATCCCATGCGAAACACCCGAGACGCCAAAAGCGAGCGCCCCCGATTCTTTTGAAAAAAAGAATGAGCAGGTTGGCGATAGTGTGAATAAGGTTTCATCAAATTACTTTTATCGAACACTATTTTTTCACGTAAAGGCTCTTTGAGCTTCCCGCGAAGAAGCAAAAGTTGGTTGTCTGTAATTCATATTTTAAAATCAAGGGTGAAACTAGTGCAATACATTGAAAAACATTATTTGAAAATATTCCACTTGCGTTGTCCTTTCATGTGAAGTCATAAGTGAACGCAAGCTTGCGAGAAATGAACACAGTGATGCGAAGAAAACTTTAGATGTTGATCGTATTATCCTCTTCTAAAGGCGCATGGATATTGTAAATAGTGGCACGGAAGCCAGTGCCGGGGGTCCCTTTTTCCATGGCAGCAGTAAAAGAACCACAAATAAGCTATAGAATAAGTATTTGCCAATTTCATGGGGTTCGGCGTGGGTTGCTGGTTTCTCGCCATATAGGTGCGCGTGTCGTGCTCCAGAACGGCAATGCAGTGCCACTGAGCGGCACCACTGTTCTGCCTAAACAGCAATATGAATCCCGACATAAAACATGCGAACATGTAACGTCGGCTCATACGTATCTATAGATCACACAGGCTTCTTAATGAAATAACACATACGATATTGAACTGTGTGTATGTTGTTTTTTTCTTTATTTCTTATGAGATACTATATTCTTGGGCAACTGATCCGGTACAGCATGCATTTTTCACCGACAAAGGAGTACCAGTGGGCGTACTTTTGTACTGCGTAGTAAAACAACACATCACGAGATAAAAAGTGAACGTAGGTGTAAGGTCCTCTCACCTGTGTCTTTAAAGCATACGTACCTCTTAATGTAATGGCGCGTACTATTGAACGGCTTCGTTGATTTTCATAATTTTTTTTTACATCTGCGCTGCCTCTTTGATCCATTCGGCACGTGTCACTGGGTACGGGGCCGCTTGGCCAATATCGTCCAGAATAATTGTGTCCCTCCCTGTGATAAAATGGGTATAGAAGCCCTCAATGCATTTAGATATGTGCGATATTTATCTATGTGCAGGCATCTCTCATCACCATTCTTGACACGACAAGCATCATACACACCTCCTTCATCCTCGCGACATCGCTGCGTAGTCATCTCACACTGTGCATCCGCCTGATTTTCGGTGAATGGCGTATTGAGTGAGTATAAAGATTTTATGCAATTAGACGTTGCGTTGGGTGGAAAATATGAAAATGAACACAATTTCACGCATCGCATTTAGTTGTATAGTTGTACACGGCGCTTAATAAATCGCTTCCCTAAAGCTTTGTATCACGTACGGCGTAACGATATCAAAGTTTTTCGAGATTTTGAAAAATCACCGGTGCTTCAGATAGCACAATTCTTGTCCTTGAGCTGAAATATTCGGAGAGGCGGACGTTACTAGCGCGATAAATCAATGCACGTGTTCAAATAATTGCCAAAAGCTCAATAATTCACTTCCTAAATGATTGCTTTACTGCACGTATTACAGCTTACGAATTGTACCCGATGAGTTTGCAAGACGTGTTCATTTAAAACGAATCTCCGCGACTACGCTAGTTACAAGACATTATGTCCCAAAGTGTTGGACGACATACATGAGAGTTCCAGTTACTTTGGTGTTTAAATGCATAAAGGAGCGTTTGGTTAAAGTAAGTAGTACAACAATGCATGCCTGCTGCCAGCTGAAAATTCCGCTTCCAAGAGTCACCAGAATTTAGCTTTGTCTCTCAAATACGACAGACTTCATTAAAATCAAGCACGTAGTTACCTCAGAAAACGTTTCTGCGTTTTGCGCGCATTTGAATGTATAGGCGGCACCTTTCTATGCAAATGAAAGGGGGTACCTTTATTAGTACAAATGTGACTAATGCCCACCGTTCGCCATAAAGGCGCGTAAACCCACAAAATAGAAATGAAATAAGGTGTAGCTCACAGGTACGCCTGTGACATACCACTCTCCTAAACTTGACAAACAAGGAACCGCATCAAATGGACTCGCGCAGGAAAGAAGCACAGGAAGAACACTGTCAAGAACAAGTAAACAAGCGAAAGTGTAAAATAAAGATTTCTAGTAGCGCTTTTTGAATTATCTCTGCAAAAATTAGAAAAATAGATATTTGCGGAACAGTCACAGTTCATTTGGATCCCTCGTTTACTGCTCCACCAGGTTAAGTGCCGAAACCGACTCTTATGGTTATTTGGGAAGTTACGTAACGATGCGTGACCTCCGGTCCCGTAGAACCGCGTACAGCGCAGGAGACTGCGGTTCTACACGTACTGCGCCCACCGCAGAAGGTTAGAAAAACACCCACATAATCGCGTCACAGAAGTGGCTACGTCAGGCGGCTCGACTGATAACTGATGAAACGTCATTCAAAACACACGGAATCATTCTCCACTTCCGGCGGCGTTTTCTATACTTTCATTTTAAATAAAAAGATGTTGATCCATAAATGTTTTCACAAACAACGATTAAATTTGTTAATTTTTGCTTTTCCTTCCTGTCTAGCTGTTGCCTCGGCTATCTTCATGGTGCTCGTGTTTCCAGTTACCAATTTTGCACTAAAAGTGCCGCACAATTAGGAAAAAGTAGACGAGGTAACAGGCGACATTTATTTTTCTATTCGGTTTAACGGTTATTGCAGGATTTGATTATGGACGCTGTTTCGCATGATTTTATTTTCCACCTTAACTAACCCATATCAGGGGTATGTCGTTCCGAGGATCTGCCAGCGTCGCAGCGAGCCGTTACTCGAGGAAATAATGAAACAAATGAAAAAGGTAAACGCAAGTGGCGTTTTCTCGGGCCGCATACAGACCGGCTCACTACGAACTGTATCCCTTCTCTGGTTATTGAATCAGTCTAAACATAGAAGGTTGAATTGACTAAGCAGCAGCGATGCGCGTGACCGTTGCAATAGATGGTGACTGAACGCATCTAGAGTTAATCGCGCGGGCACCGAATCGATGAGAAAACTGGTCTTCACACCCAGGAGATGCTGATAACTAAATCCATCTAAAAGTAGTTCGAAAGACTGCAAAATGTTAACCGCCGAATAGCTTTCAAGTCTCAAGATTGATATGGCGGCGCTTTAGGAACCTGTGTGAGGAATGGTGGCGTGGGAGGGTGGAGGGTATGCCGGTTAATTTCGCGGGGGGGGGGGGGGGGGGTTGTATGTAACTCCTGTATATGTGCCTGATTCAGACAGACTACCCTAGGACTGAAAGCTGTGTCGTACTAAAAAAAACTGGAACGCAGTTTTCTTCGTTTGTAGTTATTCTATCCGATGTGACTTGACGTCGCGTTTTTGCTGGCCCGGTAATCTGCCACTGCGAAACCTTCAGTCAAGGCGCTGCTCGTTTGCAAGAAGTGGATAATCCCAGTAGTTCCCCATCAAGCATGACTTGAGAACGAGCGAAACAGCATTCGAACAGCGTCGAACACACGGTACTTGAGAAATTGCCGAAAAGGAAGTTGGTCTGGCTCAGTTTCACACGAGCAGTACCAGATGGCGCCACCCATCAATAGTTTTCGCGGAGCTGGCACAGCTGGTTTAAGTAACCCTTCGGGGAAATTCAGTGAAGGTAGCTTTGCCTTCAGAAATGAAAATTTTCAAAACGGCATTATAAGTGCATCTCATCAATGTGTAAACCAAAACGTCGACGATCAAGCTCGACGATAGCTACTGTGGTATCTCTTCGGACAATTTATTGTGCGATACTCTATTTGTTCTGTGCGCGTCGCGAATGTACGGCCAGACTTTTCTTTCAAGAGGGAAGCGGGCCTCCCTTACTTTTATGGCTTTCTCTTTCACTGGCCCCCCGCGGACTCCAAGCTGTGCGCGAGAGAAAGGACCCCGCTCCCTCCGTTCGGTTCCTGAAAGAAACCCAGTGACGACGCTTCGGGGTGGTCGGCTGTTTCCCGTGCCCGGGGGCGTCGACGGGGATGGAAACCACAGTTGGAAAGGCGCGGGACGGGCAGACTCGCCCCACCAGCCCTAGAGACCGGACCACTTTTTTATGGGGCTAAAACTGAACGTTTTGTGTATTTTTAACTTGCTTTTTTGACCTTCTCAGTGTAATTAAAGTTTGTTTTAAATGTTCAACTGCGTTCGACCCGTTATCTAGCTGGACAGCGGACGCTTTGATCCCGTCAAGTGCGATCCGCGAGGCCAGCATAGTAAAAAAGTGAAGTCGACTGCCATCGGCCGCCAACTCAACATCCGCTGCAGTGGAATACGTCGCACGGCAAGACCTCCGGTTTGACCATGACATCCGCCTACTGCAAGGACACGGCATCGCCTACAAGTTGAGCAGCTGACGGCACACAGGGCAACGACAAGGTGGGCTCGTTTCAAATTTCATCGCGCAGCTTAGCAGGCTTCACGGCATACGTCCGCTTTGAGTGAGATACGTCGTGAAGCACGCACGCCAAAATGGATCAGGACAAGCTGACGCCTGAAACGTCTCAAATTATGACAGCTGAGCATGAAGCTTCCACGGCAAATATTCGACCACAAAGAGCAACTACGTTTTCGATGAAAGCTAAAGAAACGTATGAAACGAGCCGCGAAGAGCACTGCCGGAGAATAGACGCTGCCTGGAAGAACGTGGAGACAGCTATTTTCAAAGTGTCATGTGCAAAAGAGGAAGACGTTAACAACGCTGCAACGCAGCTTCGCGCAAGCTATGAGCGCTACGAACACGTCGCAGCCAGATACTCTACCTTCCTCGCCAGAACGAGCAGATCTGAAACCCAGGAGGAATTGGAACTTCAAAAAGCAATCGACGCAGATCGTTATGTGACTGTGAGCGACAAATTACGTGAGGCTTCAGAACGAGAACGCGACCGCTTACAAGAGGTAACGTCGCAGCACTCTCTATCGGCCCACTCAAGCGTTTCTTCGAGGTCACGACGATCGGGCTCGTCAACAATCAGCCTAGCCGCCGTACAAGCACGCGCACAAGCTGAAGCCGTCCGGGCCAGAGCAGAGTTTGGTCGCAGAGAGGCCGCGATGCGTATTGAAAAGGCAAGGATTGAGGCTGAATTGGATATTTTGCAGCACGAAAAAGAAGCGGCAGCTGCAAACGCACAGGCGAATGCGCTCGAGGCAGCCGTGGAGCAGGATGGCGGGGAGCGCATGCGCACGCTCCCTCCTGTGGACCGAACGCTGCAGACTAGGAGTTATATCGATGAGCAGCAAGCCCTACGCAGCTCTGCGCTCGTGTTTACTGAGGAGGCCGTTACCAACTCAAGCGACGACGTAAACAATGCTCGCACGTCGCCGAGGGCCAACACAGCCGCGAATAATTCGATGCGTCTGCGAGCTGATGACCGTCCACCTGACTACGATGCTGCCCCTAACAACCCAAGTTGTAAGCATGCTGGAGCTACGAGTCGTCTTATGAACTTACGAGTTGGTCCGCACCCGCTTGTGCACGCCCCGACACACAACAGTTCAAGCTCAGAGCTAGCCGATGTCCTCAAATTCCTGTGCCGCAAAGACCTTGTTTCAAGTGGTCTTATCAAGTTTGATGATCGACCTGAGAACTTTCGCGCTTGGAAATCATCGTTCAAAGGTGTCGTCAGAGATCTAGGTCTTTCTGCCCAAGAAGAGCTAGACCTCCTCATCAAATGGCTTGGCCCTGAATCGTCAAATCAGGCTCGGAGGTTGAAATCGGTGCACGTGGATGACTTTTCAACGGGCTTGAACGTTGTGTGGAAACGGCTCGACGACGTCTTCGGGCGCCCTGAGGCAATTGAGGATGCACTACTGAAGCGGCTGGAAGACTTCCCGAAGATAGCTTACCGGGAAAATACCAGACTCCAGGAACTTGGCGACCTCCTGCTAGAACTTGAGGCTGCGAAAACTGACCCGTATCTTGCCGGTCTTGGCTATTTGGATACCGCAAGAGGGGTCAACAAAATTGTCTCGAAGTTGCCATCTGGACTTCAAGAAAATTGGATGTCGGCGGGGTCGAAATACAAAAAAGATCATGACACTGCATTTCCACCCTTTTCTTTCTTTAGCAAATTTGTTAGAGATCAGGCCAGCATGAGGAACGACCCGAGTTTCATCTTGCATCCACAAAATGCCTCGTCTGAATTCAATCAAAGGAAGGAAGACAATGGTACCAAGACCACGCGGCAAAGATCATCTGTGTCAGCGAGGAAAACAGAAGTGGATCCTGTTCTTGCCAAGAATTACCAAGATGCCACTGCTAACGAACAGCAACCGGAATCGAGGGACTTGAAAAGGTGGTGTCCATATCACAAGAAACCTCACCCTTTGGAAAGGTGTCGCGCCTTCCGTGAGAAAACCTTGGAAGAGCGGCAATCTTTCATAAAGAAGCAAGGGATCTGCCTACGATGCTGCTCATCCAAGAACCACATGCAGTGGCAATGTCAGGCAGTTGTGAGATGCCTCATATGCGACAGCGCCGACCACGCCACAGCACTTCACCCAGCACCGCCAACCTCAGAGCCGTCAAGGGCTAGTGGGTCTGATGACAGTACCACAGATGACTCAGAAAGAAGAGTCACATCTAGGCGTACTGAAGTGGCAAACGCTGACAACAGCACAAGGTCGTGTGCCAAAATCTGCCTCGTAGAGGTCACCCATGAGACTCAACCTGAGAAGACAGTTAGAGCGTACGCGATTCTTGACGACCAGAGTAATCGCTCGTTGGTTAGGCCAGAACTCCTCAACGAGTTCGGAGTGAAGGGGACGCCTACGCAATACACGCTCCGCACTTGCTCCGGCAGTACTGAAGTGGTTGGAAGAGTCGCTCATGGTTTTTTCGTGCAGAGCATGTCAGGCGAAGTCAAGTTTCCTCTTCCACCTCTCCTCGAGTGCAAGGCAATTCCAGAAAACAGAGAGGAAATTCCGACACCTGACGCTGCAAGGCACTACCCGCACTTGAAGTCAGTAGCAAATCACATTCCGCCTCTTGAGGAGGCTGGAATACTGCTCCTTCTTGGCCGGGACATCCTAAGAGCTCACAAGGTTCGTCAGACAATCAACGGACCCCACGACGCGCCGTATGCTCAGAAGCTCGACCTCGGATGGGTCATTGTCGGTGACGTTTGCGTTGGTCGAACGCGGAAAACGGGCAGCGTCAACGTGTTCAAGACCCATGTGCTGGACAGTGGGCGACCATCTCTTTTTGAGCCATGCCCAAGACATTTCTTTGTTAGGGAGGCGCCGATTCTCTACTCTGCGGATAAGGCCTCAAAAGATTTACGATTGGCAGCAACATTGGATGACAACCTGGCCCCGAATCTTTTCGAGACAACAAAATTTGACAACCAGCGTGCTCTCTCCATGGAAGACAAGACATTCCTCAAGATAATGAACAGTGAATTCACCCAAGACAAATTAAACAATTGGGTCGCCCCTCTCCCCTTTCGCACACCGAGAAGTCGGCTTCCGAACAACAGAGAACAAGCTCTGTCTCGTCTGCTCTCGCTACGGCGTACCCTGCGAAAAAATCCTGAAACAAGGGAACGTTTCGTCAACTTCATGAACGAGCTCTTCATCAAGGGTCATGCGGAGGAAGCTCCACCACTTCACGTGGACGAAGAATGTTGGTATCTGCCCATATTCGGCGTTCACCACCCCCAGAAGCCTGATCAAATCCGAGTCGTGTTTGACTCCAGCGCTCAGTATGAAGGGGTATCTCTGAACAACGTTCTCCTGACCGGCCCTGACCTGACGAATAACCTTGTGGGGATTTTGATACGCTTCCGGCAAGAACCAGTTGCGGTTACAGCGGACGTCCAGCAAATGTTCTACAGTTTCATGGTTCGCGAGGACCATCAGAACTACCTGAGGTTCCTCTGGTTTAAGGGCAACGATATCTCCAGAGAAATCATAGAGTGCCGAATGAAGGTTCACGTTTTCGGCGACAGCCCATCGCCAGCTGTTTCAACGTATGGCCTTCGACGGACTGCCCAACAAGCTGCCCCACGATTTGGTGAAGATGCCAGGAAGTTCGTTGAAAGAGATTTCTACGTCGATGATGGGCTTAAGTCTCTTCCGAGCGAAGAAGATGCCATTAGTCTGCTGCAAAGAACGCAGAAAATGCTTGCAACAGCTAACATAAGGCTGCACAAGATAGCTTCGAATAGGCAGAATGTGCTGAATGCATTTCCTCGAGAGGACCACGCCCAGGGACTGAAGAACCTCGACTTCGGCACAGACGCGTCGCTTACGCAAAGAAGTCTCGGTCTACTGTGGGACATACGCGACGACAGCTTCGTCTTCAGGGCTCCTCGTCAGGACAGGCCATATACGCGGCGAGGAGTGCTGTCGACCGTCAACAGCCTTTACGATCCACTAGGGTTTGTGGCTCCAATAACGGTTCAAGGCAAGTACCTTCTCCGTGACCTCGTGACGAAGGGTTATGACTGGGACACACCGCTTTCGGACGAGAAAAAGCAGAGATGGGACGAGTGGAAGAACTCTCTCCAGACACTACAGCACCTTCACGTGCGAAGAACGTATGCGCCAGTCTCGACGCTTGAAGCCGAAAGCAGGGACATTCATGTATTTTCAGACGCGTCCACAAGGGCCGTCGCAGCTGTGGCATACCTACGCGTGACTGACAAGCAAGGAAATAGACACGTCGGATTTGTGATGGGAAAGGCCAAGCTTGCTCCACAACCAGAACACACCATCCCCAGGCTTGAGTTGTGTGCAGCAGTGCTTGCTGTAGAGATGACCGATTCTATACTACGAGAATTGGACTTCCAGCCGAACTCGGTCACGTTCTACACGGATAGCAAAGTGGTCTTGGGTTACATATACAACGAAACAAGAAGGTTCTACGTGTATGTGGCCAACAGGGTGCAGCGGATACGTAGCAGCACGCAACCTGAACAATGGAAATACGTTCACACAGACGAAAATCCAGCAGACCACGCCACTAGAGCGATTCCAGCAGCACAGCTTAAAAGCACGAACTGGTTGTCCGGACCTGATTTTCTCTCACGACCAGAAGAGGAAGCACGGTCGTCGAGCTTCATCCTCTTAAATCCTGATGAAGACAAAGAAATACGCCCTGAAGTCTGCACTCTGGCGACGGAGGTGAACAGACGACAGCGACTCAGAGCTGAACGCTTTCATAGACTCTCGAACTGGAAATCTCTCACTCGTGCTGTAGCAAGTCTGATCCAGGTTGCCCATCGCGCAAAGAACGCATCACAAGGAGAGGTAGCTCCCGTTGAGGCGCTCTCCAAAGCCAGGCTCGTCATCATTCGCGCAGTACAGCAGGACGCATTTTATGAAGAGATATGCTGTATCCAGAGAGGAGAGCAGGTTCACAAGACAAGCTCGCTTCAAAGGCTTGACCCATTCTTAGACGCAAACGGCTTGATCCGCGTCGGCGGCCGCTTGAACAGAAGCGACCTTCCAGACGATGAGAAACACCCTCTCTTATTGCCGGGTCGGCACCATGTGGCGAAGCTTCTCGTGCGCCACCACCATGATTGCGTGCAACACCAGGGCCGACACTTCACAGAAGGAGCCGTACGAGCTGCTGGGTATTGGATCGTCGGAGGTAAAAGGTGCATCTCATCCGTGCTGCAAGCATGCATTTCATGCAAGAAGCTGCGAGGGCGCTTTCACGACCAGAAGATGGCTGACCTTCCGGCAGACCGAATCAGCACAGATCCTCCTTTCACGAATGTTGGAATCGATGTTTTCGGTCCCTGGATGATTGTCTCTCGCCGAACGAGAGGTGGTGTTGCAAACAGCAAGCGCTGGGCAGTCATGTTCACTTGCTTAAGCATTCGCGCAGTGCACATTGAGCTGATCGAATCAATGGATACGTCGAGTTTCATTAATGCCTTCCGAAGGTTCCTAGCAGTGCGAGGGCCCGTCAAGCTAATACGCTCTGACTGCGGGACCAATTTTATCGGAGCTTGCAGAGAACTTGGAATCAGCGCTGAGGGCATTCATCGCTCACAAATAGGCAAGTTCCTCAGCGGAAACGGCTGCAAATGGATATTCAATCCACCGCACGCGTCCCATATGGGCGGTGCGTGGGAGCGGATGATAGGCATTGCACGTCGCATTCTTGACTCAATGCTCATGCAGTCACGTCATCAACGACTCACGCATGACATTCTTGCAACCTTTTTGGCAGAAGTTGCGGCCATCATTAATGCCAGGCCCATAACTCCTACTTCGTCTGACCCCGAAGATCCCACAATCCTAACTCCGGCGACACTCTTAACCCAAAAACACGGAAGCGCATCTGTAACAACTGGGCAGTTAGATACAAGCAACCTCTACAAACGGCATTGGCGTCTCGTGCAAAACCTGGCTGACGAGTTCTGGAAGCGCTGGCGCACAACGTATGTCACTACTTTGCAACAACGCCGAAAATGGCAAGCAACAAAACCCGACCTCAAAGAAGGCGACGTCGTTCTACTCAGGGATAAAGAAGCAACCCGCAACGACTGGCCCGTCGGAGTGATTACACGAAGCCTGCCCAGCGCAGATGGAAGGGTGCGCAAGGTCGAGCTGAAAACAGCCAAAGACGGGGTTGTGAAAACATTCTTCCGGCCAACAACAGAAGTTGTGCGTTTGCTGTGACCGTGATATAGTGGTGGCGTCTTAACAACGGAAGACACCAGACGGGGAGTGTTCTGTGCGCGTCGCGAATGTACGGCCAGACTTTTCTTTCAAGAGGGAAGCGGGCCTCCCTTACTTTTATGGCTTTCTCTTTCACTGGCCCCCCGCGGACTCCAAGCTGTGCGCGAGAGAAAGGACCCCGCTCCCTCCGTTCGGTTCCTGAAAGAAACCCAGTGACGACGCTTCGGGGTGGTCGGCTGTTTCCCGTGCCCGGGGGCGTCGACGGGGATGGAAACCACAGTTGGAAAGGCGCGGGACGGGCAGACTCGCCCCACCAGCCCTAGAGACCGGACCACTTTTTTATGGGGCTAAAACTGAACGTTTTGTGTATTTTTAACTTGCTTTTTTGACCTTCTCAGTGTAATTAAAGTTTGTTTTAAATGTTCAACTGCGTTCGACCCGTTATCTAGCTGGACAGCGGACGCTTTGATCCCGTCAAGTGCGATCCGCGAGGCCAGCATACTATTCACTTGTCATCGCAGTTTCGTGCGGCTTCAAGATAAAATTGCTTGTATTAAGGACCCTGCTTGTATCTTGCACTGGGACGCTTAAGCCGCCAGTTGACACTAACCTAACCATATATATATATATATATGTTGTTCCATTGTTGTATGCCTATATTAGCTGCGATGCAATATGTTTTCCTCGATGCATGGATGCAATTAAAGAAACAGACGCCATAGATATGCTATAATGAACATTAGAAGCGCAACCAGCAGTCCAGTACTGATTAAGTTAGTACATTGTTGGCTTCTGCTCTGGTAGTAAAAAAAAAAACGTTACCAAGCTTTGGATTGGCAGTTCGATCGAGCGGCGACGTTTGAAGCTTTGTTAAATTTTCCGCCAATATCTAACAACTAAACTAAAGCAGCGCTTTTGATTGTCTTTTCTACGACAAAATTACCCAGTAATTGCAGTTTTTGATCAACCGTCATGCAAACATGAATATAGACAGCGATTCTCACAAGTCGAAGCCCACATATGGCCATGGCATTTACTGCGTTTCAAAAAACAAGACCTTGCTGACCGGAGACCAACTTCAATTTCACTTTCCCACCGTGTTAAATAGAATTATGTCAAAATATCAGTCTTCATTGTGTAATATCGTATCAGATATTATCGGCTACGCTTCAACTCATTTAGTTGCGTTTTTGTGATGGTTAAATGCGCCTGTTTTTCCCTCGATTTCCTCAATTCACTTACGCCAAGGAAAGGTACCTTTATCGAGAAATTGTGCCCTCGAACGATTTCCCTCTTTTAAATTGGGACCACTGCTAAATCGGATAGGTATTGGTCCTGCAGACGACGTTGCATAAAACACCTTATATACACCGTGTGTCACAGCTATACGGTAGCCAAGCTCTTCAAGGAAAAAGAAAAAAAAATGATTAAAAAAACATGGTGCAAGATACCATCTTAAGACCTACGATGTTCGGTCATCAAACGTCTGATGACTAAAACACTGCAGTTATCGATATCGTATCTTGCACCATATACTGAAACTATTGACAACGCCAAACGGCGCGAACTGCGCTTGAAAGATACACGGACAAGCGCTCAGTATCAACAGACAACTTTATTGAAAACACGCATATAAATAAACCATAGTACAACCGAAAATGACGCAGTAAAGGCACACTTGGCGTGAAAAGTTCATGCGTAGTTCGTGCCGTTTCGCGTTGTCAGCAGTTTCAGTATGGAATACCAACGTGGCCAACGTGCCATCCTTTCTTACACCTTGTCATTTTAATCTTCTCTTTTTCGTTGAACAACTTGGCTAATGTTAGCTGGGACATCCTATGCTTTATAGCGTAAGTGCAATCTTGAACGTAGTATATGTACTTCTTTATTTTGCTACATTACTGTGACTAATAAATGCTAGTTATTGACACTTTTGGCGCACTTTCTTAAGCATAGGCAGGAATTATTATAAAAAATAAACAATCGGGTGGTAATCGCAAGTTGTGTTGTAAGTATATACGTATTCACCGTTGCAGTTAAAATTTAAAAGCCCACTTTGGTAATGTTCGGCTATATCATTATGACGAAGCAATTTATCAATTCACTTTTCGATTAATCAATTATTGCTTTAGTCAGAAATATTGTTTTGGTCGCGATTAGTTGGTTGAAATCACGTGAGCAAAATTAGCTCAACGTCGACACCGACGTTCTCAACAACAAAAAGGGAACAACAGATTGAGCTTCTAAGACCACGACTGCGCGTCTCTAAGAAGAAAAAAAAACCTCGCCCATGCGCGGTGCGTTTTAACTTATCTTTACTAAATTACGGAGTTTTACGTGCCAAAACCACGATCTGATTATGAGGCACAGCGTAGCGGGGGACTCCAGAAATTTGGATCACCTGGGGTTCTTCAACGTGCACCTAAAATCTAAGTACAGGGGTGTTTTCGCATTTTGCCCCCATCGAAATGAGACCGCCGTGGCCGGGATTCTATCCCGCGACCTCGTGCTATAGCAGCCCAGCACCACATATCCACTAGGCAACCACGGCGGGTTTGCGGTGCGCTTTGAGCTAGCGAAGCAAAAACCAAGTCCCTGTTGCAGGTTATAAAGTCAAACCTCATTAACGAATATAATGAAACAATGAATGTAAAAAAGTGAAGCTCTCGTTAATATCTCCATAGAGGTTGGTATTGCAGCATATGTAGTAATGGATTTACCGAAGTATAATCGATATGAAAAAAAGCTAATTTTGCAGCTACTCCTACAACTTCATCCATAACGAGGTTTTACTGTGTGCTGTACGCGGACGTTCGACAAAGGGTCAGCTCGCGCTTTCTGGGATGTAAGTGCCAGAGGACGCTAAAGATGATGAGTATAGTCGAGTAAAGAATGTCCGTTTAAGCCGGCATTTTGACAAGAGGACTTCTCTTCGTCAGGCTAGCCTGACTAAGGCAAGTCCTCTTCTTGAAACGTTGGCTTGAAGCGACATTCCTTGTTCGAGCATAGTCCTCATCATTTCAACTTTCCATCTTTCTGTAGCATAGCCATGGCGTGCTCGCAGTAACGCCAGACCAGTGAAGCATCAGCGTAGGCAGTAGAACAAAATGAACGTTTATTCAAAGGTGTAGAGCGTATTTATAACTAGCCGAGTGGCAGGAAGATAGGAAGGAGCACGTGTTAGTAGTGATAGTCCGAACTCTGAAGGATCGCCAGATGAGGCGATAAAAGGTGCGTGCACTTCGAAAGCACGTGAAGTCGCAACACTTTCTTTGAACTTCTGCCTTGTCTGTACAGAAAGGTAAGGAGACATGCACTAATGAAAGCCAGAAAAGTTGCAAAAAACAATAGGGTGGTGGCGACGTCACATTCAATTTCCCTCACCAGCTCGCCGTGACGTCATAGATTTTGACGACGTCTGCTCGGGCCTAGTTAACTTCTTGTTCTTTTTATGTGTAAAGATGCACTGTACTGTATTCAAAATGAAGCAAACACTGAACAGACTGAAGTTACCAAGTTTCGAGAAGAATTTGCTGCGCTACAACGTCCCAAATACGAAAAAGAAAGAAACTAAGAAATTTCGAATCAGTGACGTCACACTCCCGTTGCGGCGCTGTCTTTTCGGCGCACTATTAAATGAAATTAAAGTCTGGCCTCCATTTTCTGTTCTCGTTATCAACCTCCTGAAACGAAATTAAACAAGCAATAGATATATCAGAGGATACCTTACCACTCGTAAGTAATTTAGTTTATCTATTTAGTATCCCTTTGACAAGGACCCTTGCCTTCGAAGCTACACATTTGATAGCGATTGAGTTCCAAATGCTCGAAATTATAAAGTTAGATTATAAAGACATTATGGAGTTTATATATTTAGCTCACGTATATGCGCAAATTGGCAAATCTGATTGATAATTTCATTATTCAAAATAAGGATACTACTGATTAATGGCGTGTATATATATATATATATATATATATATATATATATATATATATATATATATATATATATATATATATATATATATATACGCAATTAGAGTATTATTTCAATATAGAATGTTATTTCACCTTGCGTGTTCTTCGTGTTTCTCTCTTTGCAAAACTCAAACTTTTCTCTGGAACGGTTATGTGGATTTCTACAATAGCGGAAAAAATTTAGAAAGGTTAGCTAACATTTCGCAGGGCTAGGAATTGTAAACATAAAGTTTTTCAGGCTTGTTGAGAAAAAATATTACAAAGAACCTTTCGGCATACCTGGGATTTCACCGTCCAAATACACATGACTTCTCTCACCGGGTAATTACTTAGACAATACGACTTAACCTTTATTTCTGTTGACGTCATTAAAGCCAACGAACTTCGAACGAGATAATGGCGAAAAATATCTCAATGAAATTTGCTTGGAAAAACTAAGTATTTCACAGATATCCTCAAACAATACAGAAGAATTAGTGCACCAACACAAAATTGAATATGCTATTTTTTTTATTATAATGTAAGCTCGAGGGCCGTTACGGGAGTGGACCATAGGAACACATACGATTTACAATTTAAAAGAACTGAATGAGCAGCACAGGCGTCCCAGGAGAGATGCGATCGAATCAGTTTAAATTATATGCACTGTACAAATTCCCACCAAAAATAAATGAATAAAATAAACAGTTACATTTTTGGCAAAGTTATGATTTACATATTAGTCAGCGGCAAAGGGCAATATCGTGTGCATGTTGCAAAGGTTCTTCAACACATGAGGTTGACGTTACAGAGTCAGGGAGCGCATTCTTTTCTGTAACACCTCTAGAAATAAAGCTGTGCTTAAAACATGCCATGTCAGGCAAACATGTCAGGAAAGGTGGGAACCATTGCAGGAAACATAGAAACAGAAACACATCGTTGAGTGGAACTTCGTTAAAAATGCACACCTTTAACCTACAATACTCTTGGAATACGCTTCGCTTATGTTTTCGACCAGTATTTCGGTGCACAAAAGTGTGCCACATTCCCGCTGGTCGGTTTTTGAAAGCAAAACTAAAGATAGCGTAAAAAAAAACGAGTACGCCAAAATGCTTTCTATTAATTGTGGATGCGAAAGCGTTAATGTCCAATTGAACGCCGCTGAGCGGTCCTTCGAGTTATGAAATTATTGCTGGCAAGCGAGCGCGTTGAGAGGCTTGGCGCTTTTTAAAGGGAAAGCTCTACTGGCCGCGAACTTGCGATTTCGCCGTGGCGGTGCTCTGAGGAGGCACATGACGTCACACCGCGTTCCTCGTCGTTGCGCTCGCCTCCGCTCGCTTCGCCAGCTGCGTCGCATGCCTGATAACATGTCGGAGGATTGAAAGGGAGAGCTCGCGTGCGCCCCAACCATAGTTGAGGCGGCAGTATGGCCGGCGACAATTCTGATAAGCAGCAGGAGGCCTGGAATCGACATCGGAACGGGATGAAGAGGAAACGAATCGCCCAGGAAACAGACGAACAGCGCGTCGAACGACTGGCTAAACGCCGCAACATATAGACAACTAGACTAACCTGGACTTGCAATCAAGATTAACCAAGGCTAACCATGCTACGTCTTAGCTTTCGCTACATATATCCTGGCATAGCCGAGCTAAGCCACTGCCAATTTCTTCTACCGAGGAGAAACTAGAACGCAGGCGAGAGCTTGTGCGTACAAGAACATCACGAGCGCGCACGAGCGTGTACGGGCAAGCCATGCCACGACGCATGACGTCATGCCACGATCGTGACGTGGCGTCGCAGCCAATGGGAAGTTTCGATGCTACAGTTGCCGCAGGCTCCTTCGCCCAATGGACCATTTGACGTTCTCGCATCAACAAATGATGTTACATACCATATATCGCTCTACTACGTGCCACAGCGACCCGACCAAAAAACACGACGACAACGACACGCCCAGCCCGCCTACGGTGCGCGAGTGGTGGAATATTGGCGGCTGCAGAATCGAAGGCCAGCGGCGCTTGGTCCCGCTCCCTCCTGATTGAGTTCGCCCTGTTAAAATACATAATTTGTGAATACCAGGAACCAGCGTATGTCTAGTTTTTCCTCCCCATAATCACTCTAAATTTCTCTATAATGTGAAGTTTACACATTGTTTGTTTCTTAAGGCCATAAACGATGATTAGCGTTCTCAAAAAAAGAAAAAAAAACGTCAAACTGTAGTCAGTGTTAAATTTGCGGTGTAGATTTAGGCTCCTGTAAATAGATTTTCTTAATTCGTTAAATTATTAGTTCAAAATGATTTCATTGCAAATACACAAGCCCGTAACTACACATCGCTGTTATATCATGTATAGCCGATAGAATACTTAACAGGAAGAAAGCGTGTTGCATTGCCGCTGCAGCTCAGTTGGTCACTGGAGATGTAGAGGAAGCGCTGGATGCCGTCCCTCCTGCGGTCTCCTATACTTAAAATTAAAAAAAAACAATTAATTATGGGGTTTTACGTGCCGAAACAACGATTTGATTATGAGGCAGGCCACACAGTGAGGGATTCCGGAATAATATGGACCACCTGGCGTGATTTAACATGCACGTAATTCAAACTACTCGGGAGTTTTCGCATTTCGCGCCCATCCAAATGGGGTCACCGCGGCAGGGATTCGATCCCGCGATCTCGTGCTTAGCAGCCCAACACCATATATACACTAAGCAACCACGGCGGGTTTCCGATACCTATCAGCACTCGTGAGCAAAAATTTAACATGCAGTGGTTATACCTGCCAAGTTGACATGCTACGAATATATTTCCCAGCTTCTGTTGGGCACTGGCAATATGTGCGTTTAATTTACTAAATGAAAAGTTAACTGGTGATGTGATGCTAATCACACAGCCCACATTTCCCGATCACCGTACAATTTTTTATGTTCACTGGGCCGCTGCTATGAAATAATGCCGGCAAACATACCGTACCTTGCTTTATAAATGCACTCTAAAGATGAACATTAGTGCAGTTCAGACTGACAAAACACTCTTTGAAAACACTTTTTTATTAATTTGGCAATTTGGCAATGATATGAAGATTCCTGCAAGATAAAATGAAGGTAAAAGTTGTTTATTTTTTGTTTTATTCGCGCTGCAACACCGCCCCCTGAATTAACTTTAATGTGACGTCACCTATTTCAAAGTATTTTTCGTATTTGGGCCTCGTTGGCTCAATAAAACTTCGCGAAACTTGCCGAGTACCATATATATATACTTTGGAATACAATGTAGTCCATTTTAATGCAAAACGTATTCCCGCATCGCCTCATTGTGGCCCTCTCTAATAAAAATAAATACGTACCCGACAGCGGAATCGAAGCATCTTTTCTTTAGAGCACACCAGCCCAATGCTCTAACGACTTAGCCATGATCGCTGTTCATTCTTTATTGATTGTTACAGTGATACAAACATAATTACAGCAAGAAGGATAAACGATAGGCGAGCTGGAGTTCTTACAGATTTTCTCAAATTTCTTCATCTCTAGAAGGTTTTAGACTCGTTGGACTCGTTTGGTACATTTTATTGGACCCTTTATGCTTGCTCGAATGAACGTATGGACTCGGGAAGGTGCTCTCGAACCGGGCATGGCGTCAATATCAGCGTGGTTCATCGCCATTCTAACGTCATCTACTATGCAATCCCGGTAACATACCGAGATCAAACGGTGTACCCTCTTCATTTTCAGCTAGGAGAAATGTAATACCACGGGGCGTCTAAAGGCAAGTCCTTTCTTGAAGTCCGTTACAGGATGACCCAAAAGAATACGCCATTCCAGCAATCAAGAAAAACATCTTCAATAGTCTCCGGTTTTTGTCAGGGAAAACAATGCCCCCCCCCCCCTTCTCAGGTACGAAATAAAAAAACTACCTTTTTTGCATCCATATTTTAAAAGGCAGTGTGCCGGTGTGTAATTTAAAGAAGGACTTAACTCCAGGCGCGACCTCCGCTATTTTCACAAGGCACTAAGCCATGGCCGCACACATGCTCCTCTCTTGCCAAGGCCGACTAGCTCTTCGAGGTGTTTGGCGCATGCCTCAAGTGCCATATTCTCGTGTTCTTTCCACTTGAAAGATCGCGCTTTAAGACGCCGTGTTAGACCTCGCAGTCCTCTGGATCGGCCCATATTCCCAAGAACTTTCCTCGTAACAGCTAACGCTACGTTGGAGCTGTGCGACATTGCACTGCTTTCATAATCGAAGCAGATTGATCGCGTTTTAACACTTATTCTCCGGAGTACAAATGCCATAGGCACTTCAACATATAGACCACATGACACAGACGCGGGTGCGTACGATTGCATAGCAATTAGTTGCGGATCACATCGCAAAACTTCTATCTCTCGCTTATAGCCTTTCAACACCTATGCAGAACTTCGTCAATCGGCATGTCGTATAAGTTCGCGCCGAACGGATGCAGTATACGAATCTTTCCATCGCCATCAGACGGTCGTCGTCAATGCGGGCGTCGTTTTCCTGCTGTCGTCTCATATACGTAAACGCTCGCGTCACTCGTACATGACGGCATATACTCCATTTGCGCAAACGCGTTGGTCCATCTGGTAACGCTTCGCGAAACCTTAAACAATGCTGGATAGCCAACTATCTGCAAGAGGCTTTGCAGAACAACGATTCCATTAGTGCAGGGGATCTCTGCTTTTCTTTTTTTTCTTCTTTTTTTTTTACGGATAAGTCTGCTCTAACGGACGCTGTCAAAATCTGACTTCACAGCGAGTTAATCCAGGCACTTCAAGGCGATGTTCCAACCAAACTTTCACTTTTGAGCCTTATCTGCCTTATCAATACTTTTCTCGTGGTAAGAGTGGATGGCTTTTTTCGTTTTGCAGAAGGTTAGTTTACTATAGCGCACTTAAAGACACTTTTCACTTTGGCGTCTCTTTCAACTGTCGAGACAAGCGTTGGTGAAACACCTGTGCGTTGCTGGCGTATTCAGCTATAAAAGGATAAAGTCGAACCTGCCCCTCGGGAATAACATGAGATCAACGCTCCGGGTTCGTCTGGATGGCCTACGTGTCCGCACGTACAATTGGGCACAGACAGGAACACATAGAAGGACGTTCTGTATAGTTGATGTGGATCAACATTCTCACGTGTTCTTCGCAACGCTGCAGTGTGAAGACTTTTGCTTTAATGAAAGAAAAGTGAAGTCGTTGGTGCATATAGATTGGAAATGAATGTATAGGTTGTAACGAGCGTGTCATCGGCATAAATGAATGTATAGGTTGTAACGAGCGTGTCATCGGCATACTCTTTTCCCATTCTAATAAGCTGTACAAGCCCGTGCCGCTCGACCGGGCCTGCTCGTGGACCTGCGCTGCCGGCCAGAGGTCGAGTCATCGCTTGGTCACGGCGCCCTCTGGCTGGTGTCTCTGAGAGCCTCAGTTGGCCAGCTCGCTCAAGAGTAATGGCTCTGCTGAGACCAGATTTTAGCGCCCAACGTGTGGCACAAGCGTGGAATGAAGCGCAATGCGACGTGCAAATATTAGACAACAAGCTCTTATCCTCTGTCTTCCTCTAGATGAGCGAGGACACCTACGCGAGCGGCACCGTATGCAAGATAGATCCTAACACCCATATGAAGTACTTCGTGTGGGGTTAGATAACGCAAGCCTTCGGTCACAATCACGCAAGCCTTCGGTTGCACATGCTTGTGCAAGGAGTCTTTTCTTTTAATGCGCTAGCATTCTTTGGGTACCTCACGCATTTTCCGGGGTATGTATGTATGTATGTATGTATGTATGTATGTATGTATGTATGTATGTATGTATGTATGTATGTATGTATGTATGTATGTATGTATGTATGACTATCTATCTATCTATCTATCTATCTATCTATCTATCTATCTATCTATCTATCTATCTATCTATCTATCTATCTATCTATCTATCTATCTATCTATCTATCTATCTATCTATCTATCTATCTATCTATCTATCTATCTATCTATCTATCTATCTATCTATTCTAATCTAATCTAATCTAATCTAAATATAGAGGCGTGATTATTCGGAAGGTAACCACACTGTCGCTCTTCAACGCAGCTCTTTGACGCCAACATGGGTCACTGGCTATGTGCCAGTGGGTGTGATGCCGCTCTTCAATCTCTTTCATGGCAATTTCACACAAGCTTGTTTGTTTGTCAAACACGCACCACAAGCTGACTTCACGACGATGACGCTAGATGGCGCAGCGTGTCCGGATGGAAGTACGAGAGAGGAGTGCGGCTGCAGCACATGCCTTATACATAACGCCTGTCGGCGGTGGTGCGCAATGCGGTGAGTCGCTGCATTGCTTCACTGCTAATCGAATTAACGTCGACAGCCATACTGAAATGGCTTACGTCGCGTTTTTTTTTTTTCATACTGCGTCGCTGATCACCGTGCAATGCCTAAACAAATAGGGCGTCCTATAAGCTTGCACGGCTAGTGCAAATCTTGTCACGCGGGAGATAACGTTAATTGTAAGCAGTAGAGATTAGACAATCCATCGGAATTACATGCTGCACAAAATGTAATGAATATGCGCTACTGGGTTGGGTGGTTTCCCAATAACCATTCCGTAGTTTCAGATGGGCCAACCCGAGCTCTGTTGATAATAATATCACTGCACTTCTGCTAACGTGTACATTACTACTCCATATGACGCGAGGTACGCTATATGTGAAGCTCACACAAATGCCGAGCATAAACGTGGCACAGGCTCACGCTGCCTCACAACCCCCAACCCCTTTTTGTGCGTGTGTCTTTCGAAGATACACGCACATGCATACCTCCCCGCACACGGCGTTCCACTTCTGATAGCCGACTGTTTCCAGGTGTACTTGCAACGTGTCCGCGTCATAAATTTGGACGCCTGATCTGCCTGATCCATGCATCTGCATTGGCGCCTCCATTAAAGAGCATCGCTCTCGTTCTTGCGTGATTGCATGCAAGTCCCGTCATCTTATCCGGCCCGGGTTTCCAATACAAGCCAACGGCGCGACGGCCTAACGCTTGCAGGGCAGGGAACACCTAGCGGGTCCAATCGATGCCCGCATCTACGGCAGTGGCGGCGCGCGGAATTCGAGCCGGCTCGAGATGGAAGTGCTATCACGGCTCGCATTACAGCGGATGCTTATCGCGCGGGGAGACGTATATGGAAGGCAGAGCGCGGTGGGACAAAGCGAGAGCTAGATGAAGGTAAAAAAAGGAAAGAAAGAAATGAAAGAAAGAAAAGAGAATGCGCTCTAATAAACGAAGAAGAGAAACGAGATCGCGCGCTCGGGTTTAATATGCCGCGCGAGCCGCAAGGCATTATATGGGGAGGGCATTCTCGGGCGCCGCGCGCGCTCCGCCGACCGCGCGTGTGCGCGCGATCCTTCTTTCTTAGCGCAGCGGGCGGAGAGAGTCCTTTCCGGGTGGTCCGCTCTTGTCACCGGGCGCCAAATGAGCGATAACTGTCCTTGATCATTTCGCTCACGAGCAGTAGTAGGTGTACGTATATGCGTGCATAACGCATGGCGCCCGCAAACAGTCCTCCACCGAAGAAAAAGAAAAAAAAAAATCTACATTTCCAGTTTCATTGCAGCAGTGTGGCCGGTGTGTGGTGCAGTGCGTGTGTCTGTACGTGTGTGTCCTTGCGCGAAACGGTCGGCTCGGCGGCGCCCCGCTCCGACCAAACAACCCAGCCGGCCTTTTTTTCGGAGGGCCGATCGGTTCCCGCGGCCGACCACTCGCTCATACTCTTGACTTCTCGCGCTCTTTTGTTCCTTCCTTTCTCCCCGAGAAGCTGCGCGCACTCCCGGGCACCATCCATGGCTCCCCCGCACAAGCCTCTCCCCCCTCCCCCTCACAACCTCCCCCTCCCCTCTTCCCCGTTCAACACTCTACTCGAAGCTGTCCCCTCGCTTCATTTTGTTCCCTGTTCTTCGTACCTGGTCACTCCTGCTCCGGTGCCGCTGTTCCCACGTTCCCAAGTGGCGCAGGCGCCTGTCTTGAGGACCTAACGAGCCGAGCGTCGCGCGGTATCGGAGGCGTCGGAAAGAATTGCGGGAACGGGTTGAAGACTCAACGCGGTGCCTGTGAGCGCTGCAGTCGAGGCTGCCGCGGTGGTCCCGTCCGCCGGAACGACGGCAAGTGGGGACGACGACGGTGTACGCTTTTGCGGGAACCGCTTATCGCGACAACGTCGCGCGCACTGCTTGATGAACGAGAGAGCTCGTGATGGACTAGTTACCGCGACGAGGCGTTGTGGAAGCTACGGGAAGAGTAAAAAGTGTCGGACGTGCGCATCGGGGCGGAAGGTGAGGAACAAGTCGGGGAAAGAAGAGGAGGAAACCAAACCGACGCTGAATGCCGCGTCGTTTGCTGCGGTCGTCCTCACCGGGATTTTTTTTTGTCGCAAGTTGGCGCTATGGTTTTCTTTGTACTCCACGACGCGCTTTGACCACGGTGGCGAGCCTGCAGCTTGCGGCCACCCTTATTATTGGGCTCGGAGTCTTCTCGTTTACTTCTTTCCCCCATTTTCCTTTTTGCGCCCGTGTGTGAACGTTCGTGCGTTACCGCCTACCCGTCTTGTCGAAATGCGAATGTGCCCTGCAGAAGACTGCAGGGGTGGGTTGATGCTGTGTGGGGCAGCTTGAGCGAGGAGCTTCGCTCATAAAGGAGCAAATATGTCGACTGCCTTCCTTCCCCTTACTACCGTTCCCCCCACACGGGGGCTTCCTTTCCGTTTCTCTGCGCGAGGGTATGGTGATAAATCAAACCGAGTCCCCGCGTTCTGACACGAGTCCCGCCAGTGCAAAGGCTACTGCCGTCCCGGTGCAGCGTTCGCGACCTCCGTCCCCTCGTTGGCCTCCATACGGTGATCGCCGGTGCACGGTGGCATGCAGGCCCAGCTTGCGACCCAGACGCACGCCCGGCTTTGGTGTACCACTTTTGTGCGCACGTGCTCGCACGCAGAACACATCGCTCGTGGCTGCTTGCTGTACTCGCTTCCGCCGCGGCGACCTTTCCCGTAGTTTTTCGCTTTGTCGTACGCCGCGTTTCGGGGTCCTGCCCTTGCTGGAGGCATCTTTCGAGCACGCCGGGTGTTCGGTGTGCGAACAAATCTTTCACAACTGGATCATACGTTAGGCGCAACAATCTTCTCGAGAAGCGAGGCCGACGTTTGGCGAAGTTATGATTGGAACTACTTGGTACTATGCGCGACATTCGTGTATACATAGTTTGCGAGGACGTCACCCACGTGGGTTCGATGGATATGTAGGTACCGTTTACAAGGACTGACGCCGACTGCGATCGAGACGTTTGCGTTGTGCGTTTTGGTCCACCGCGTGCACGCTGTAGGCATATTTACCGTAGCCCTAGTCGTCCGCACAGAAGCGAAACACAGGGCTTCGCGGTTTGTCATGAGTTATTGCAAGACGGCGCGTCTGGCTCGCTCGCGTAATGATGTCCACGGAGACAATGAACTTACTTTCACAACCTTCTAACGAGAGCTTTTTTTTTTTCGTTCATTTTCGGCAGCGGTCTTCGGCGTGCTTACAGTGGGGTATTTGTATGCTTTAATTTCCGTATAGTTAGGCTTGTTTTTTCGATAAAGTAAAGTACGCGATATCAACGCGCCCCGTTGCAAGCACTGAGTCTATATCCGCAACCGCCAGTTCCACTGCAAAGTGACGGATCGACACTGTGGCCTAATCTCCTCTTGTAGCGAGCTTACGTATAATGGCCGCTCTCAAACGTACGAAGTATAGGAGGGCTTAGAATTCATGCCGGCTAACGTTCACCGTCGTGTTTCATTGGTGCTAAGGCAAGGAGACGGTTCGATGTGACGTCATGCAAGAGCTGTTTCTAAAATGAAGAGCTGAGACATCGCTGCTATTACAGCGAAGCTGTGTATGGGTATGGTTCCAACTATTTTTCGCGTCCGTTCGTGAACAATGCGTGGCCGATCTCGGAGATTGTGATATACCGCACCGACCCACGACGAAGGTTAAGCAAGCTTGAAGCGCTCTGCCCCTAATAATAAAAATATTACGAAATAATGAATGAAATAAATAACTCAATATTTTCATTTATTTACCAGCTTGTGCGTCAACAGTAATAGAAAGGTGAGCGTGGGCCGATCTCGGAGATCGTGCAATACCGGGCCGGCCCAAGGTGGTGGTTAAGCAGGCTTCAAGCACCGCGCCCCTAATAAAACAATAATAAATATCAGTAAATTAAATACATGAATCAAGATACATTATTTCAACACGATGGGCACGCCGTAATCGTTTGTTAGCAGCACATGGACTCACAAGCTGAAGGCGTTGCTATATACGCAAAGGCCAAAACATGCACAGCTCTACACCGTCGACTACAAGAGGACAATGCCGCTGACTGTGGGGATGTCTGTGCCGTACAAACGAAAGACTGAATTGTGATGTCCACTCTGTATTTATATCCAGCCGCACCTAAGTGCGATATCTAGAAGTTCATGACCGCGCACTTTGCATGGGTTACCCGTAATAACACTGCCCATGTGATCATCATTGGAGACTTCAATGTGGACTTTCCAAAACCAGGCAAAAAATGGTTCACTCAATTTGTGCTAGAAGAGTCTGGTTTGAAGTGTCACACCAATCCAAATCACTCAACAGTCGTGTATAGATTTAACTTTGACCAAGACTCTGTCTAAGGTTTTAACCGAACCAATCAGTGCATAATCACAAAACTACCGTCACTACCATTATACCAAATGATGAAAATAAATGCAAGTACCCTTGTCTAACTCTGTGTGCTACGCTAAAGCTTCGCAGGTCATCCACTTTCACCGGGTAGAATGGTTCCTCAATTTCTTGGACGTGTTTTCTACTTCACGTGGTCGCTGGTATTTCGAACACTGAAAGATAGCGTAGGCTTCTGCCACGTAATTCCCTGTTGACATATACCTGATAATTATTCGTTCATTGCGCTTCTTCTTACATGTTTTTCTTGTTAGTATTTGCTTTGTTGCTTTACACACGCGGAGAAACGTACATTCTATTATATTATCTAACAACGAACTGCAATTTGGTAAGTCAGGCTTCAGACGTTCATAGCGCATTGCCGTATGGTTGACACGCGCGCAATAAAAGTTTGTCAAAAGCGTTTGCATACAAATCGCCCACTTTTCCGGCAGTATTTGTTGTAGGTCAGCTCTCTCTCTTGTCGTTTCTGTCCCCGTCCTCGTCTTTGTGCGTGCAGTGTTTCTTTTAGTTCGCCAAGGATGTGCGCACAAGCCTCCTCCTTATACTATAATCTCAATTCTCGTTCCAGCAGCTCAAACAGGTCAAGACGATCGCGTGCACCGCGCCAAGTCGCACATAGACGCGCTTCCTATGCGAAAGGTTTTGACAACACGCGAACATACATGCACGTACGTGCACACAGATGCATGCCCGAGATAAACGCGAGCGACGCATTCCTGCATAGGAAGGAACGTGCGAACCACAGTGCTCTTGCGAATGCGGGAAAATGTACGCATACATACAACGCCAAGAGAATGAACTGCGTGGGATGGAGCGCGGGGCACTCGGGCGCTGGGGAAGGGAACTGACGGGTTTTTGATTTACGACCTCTTCATTCGTCGCTGACAGGTGTAAAAAGGAGTTGCCGGCCCCATTGTTCGCCCGCACTCACTCCCAGCCACGCACGCTTTAATCTACCCCCCCCCCCCACCCCCCCACCTTTGATTCTTGTTGCGGAGCGCTTTCCGTGAAGCGGCATATTATAACGGCGTCGACGTTGGGGGTAGCGAGCGTGCGAAGGAGCTGCGGGAGAAAGGGGTTTGTCGACGTCATACGCGGTTCGTTATGCAGGGCACTCCGCGGGAGGGCGCACGCGAGCTTCCGAAACGGGGAGCAATGCGGGCATTTTTTGGGGAGTAAATTTTTATTCGCCGGCATTTTTTTCCCGTTTCCGCGCTTTTCATTCGCGGTATTGCTTACGCCGCAAAATTAGAAAGAGATGAGTCGACGGCTTGCGTGGGTGTATGCGCTGAGATCGGGAAGGCCGAAAGCCGAGTCGATGAGCACGCACTTGAAGAAAACGCGTTGATGTGAAAGAAAAAAAAAGAAAGAAATACACAGGACGGGGGAAAAAGGGAAACAACGAAAAACGAAAGGAACTGTATATAGGGTCTCCGGGGTTCCGCGCTCTGTCCGTGTAGTTCGCAGGGCGATGTGGCTTGGGAGAAAATTGGGAGGGTCTACCAGCGCCGACGCGACGTCGTTTTCCCTAATCTCCGGTCGACTGAAGGTGAAGGATGGCGCCCCGGGGGACCGGGAGGGGATGTTTTTATTTGTTTATATAATTTTTTGTGTTTGTTCCCTAGTTGCGCCTACTAACTCTGCCTGGCCGCTTCGATTTGTGCCATCAGGGTCACTGGCGTACGCGTGCGTGTGTTAGCGAGTGCGCCCGTGTATACCGCGCGCCGTGGGAGTTTCGTTTTTCCTTTTTTCCCTGATCTTTGACTTTTCTTCTCCTGCGGCCTCTCCCGTCTCCCGCGCCTGGAACCCTGCTCGAGCACTCGAAATCGGGAGAGAACCCATAGCTACTCTGTGTTTCACTCGGTCTCGTGTACAATATATGTCGCAGCGCGCATTTCCGTCGTTTCGTGCCCGAATAATTGCCTACGCTGTCTGAAACAACTTCGAGCCCCTCGAATCGTAATCATTTCCGTCCTTATGCGAACGTTAAGCGCGCAGTTCTAGGAATGCTTGGATGGCTGGCTGCGGGGTTAAATGCTGCTTTATACTTTTTTTTTTTGATGTGGAAGTGCGTCGATGTCGACTATACCATAGTTTTTGAGGCTTTCTTCTTTTATTTTCTTTCATGGGGAAGAACCATGGATTTCTTGTTTATTTAGGCTGTTACGAAAAGCTGTAACGCGAGTTGATACTGTGTTATTTTAAGATAATTTGTCCAAGGTGATAACATGGCGTAGTGTCGACATATCCCCAAAGAAGAACAATAGAAAGAGTGATTAAACTGTTCTACATAAGGTGGTTGACGAAGAAGCCAATGAATTCACACGCACTACTCGCTCTTGCGGTCGATACATACGGTGCCTATCTTCATCGTCTATTGGCCAATGAATCTTTACTGAGACCTGTCTAAAAACAAGAAGCACACTAGGACATGAAGTTCGACACGCTGGACAAAAAAAAAAAAATATCTTGCGTGGCAAATGCATAATGTACATGTTCACATTTCCTTTTAAATGTCTGTGCCATGATTCTTTCTTGTTCCACTCAGCCTCGCTGGCAGAATGCCCATTTTACGTTTGATCGATACACCTCAAAATGAATGCACGAGGAATGCGCGTTCTCTCTCAACAGCAAGTAGATATATGGTAGACGGAAACATCTGCAACATGGTTTATCTGATAACCAAGTCACCTTTATGTACGGAGAATGCGTTTCTCTGGCAACATATTTCCTTCAGCATTGTCTTTTCTCAGTTCTTTCTCGTCTCGAATTTCCGGTCATCACCATCTGCGCTAGCGCTAATTGCTACTACTTCCCGCAGCATTTCGATGCCTGGCATAGTTCTGAGTCTTTAAGCTATCAAACTGCTGACGTTTGGTTCCGGTTAACGGACACGTTTATGCATCACGGCGCACTTGACTTGCACCATGCAGCCAGCCAAGTGCAGTGGCATCAGGTCATGCCGTGCTGTTGAGTAATTCATATACAGTTCCCATTTGGCTAACGTTGTTTTTTTCTTCCCCTTGATCAATATACAATCGCGCGAACTGAATGTCGTAGTTTGCGCCCTCTCGTATACTGAGCCGTACGCGAGGCATGACCCAGGCAAGAACGTTAAATGAACAACCGGTAGACGAGCGTGCTTTAACGTGTTCGACCCTCCCACATGTCGACCCACACCGGCCCTTCCCTTTCCCACTCCTTACACACAGCGATTAGGTAACTGGCACGTTGGTGCCTCGGAACTATGGGGTAGGAGAGAGGCAAACCCTATGTTTGGCTCGGGGAAACAACGGGGCCATTTGTTCAAACACGGCACGAGAAGAAATAAACAGCAAAGTACGCCGAGAAAGTACGACCGAAAGAAAGGTAAGAAGAAAAAGCAAAGGCAGTTATAAGTGCGTGTGACGGTGAACCTTTCATGGCAGGCCGTTGTTGACGCAAGCGATCGTGTTCCGGCGCTTCTGCTGGCTTCGGCACTATGCATGGGGGCGCCACTTCTGCGCTTTCCGCCGGACGCACAATCCTGATGCGCGGCGTTCGGAACGTTGCAGTTCATCTTTTTTCTTTTGTACTTGCATTTTATTTTAAGAGACTTTGATATCGATCTCCTGAGAAATGAGTTCAACTTCTCAGGTCAGTTATCTTTAGCGATGGCGAGCGAACGTGTAACCTGCGAACCCGCTGAGGAATAAATTTTTGAGCCCGGAGCAGACTGCAGCAAATTAGTAAAAATATTTAGACAGAAACAGCTCGGCACCAAACTGATTTTCTTTTAATTGGCTCTGTATACCAGTTTGGCCGGCTAAGTTCAATCGCTATCTTATTACTTTATTTGTACATCACTGGGTACATTAAAAGAGGGAACCAACATCGAATGGGCACCTTTCTCAAGTTGTACAGCTGTGCACTAAGGCTAACGGAAGGTCAGCTTCTGAAACAGCAAGTTCTTCAACAGACCTGTTTTTCTTTGGCATCGCTATCGATGAAAATTTTATGTTATGGTATGTTATCGTATGTTGGCGACAATTCACATCGGCTTATACTGCGGCGGGCCACTACACGACGCCTAACAGCGCCGGACATCGGAAAGTATCATGCATGTCTGGGCGAGTGCAGAAATCAGCATTGTTAGGACAATGAATGCTTGATATACCAGGAATGTGTACCTCGGGCCAAACCATGCGGAGGCACGGGAGCGAACTCTCTAGTGTAATAAGCTCGCCTTACTTTATCTGTAAAGTGGTTAACAGCAGCGATATATATGGACATTTACGCTTAATATACAACAGCTTGATGCCATTAACTTCGCGCGGCATGTCGATTGCTGTGTTCAGCCAATCTATGTTTATAAGTCAGTTCTAGAAGTTACACAGCAAGGTTGCAAAAAAATACCTGCAACATTTAAATGTGCATCCAGAAACACTTGCGTATTTTTATAAAAGACGGTGATGAATCGCTTGCTTTAATTTCTTCTGTTGTGGTACAAACAGAGTCGGTAGGCGTAGAAACTCTGCTAAGCACACATAACCTCCTACATGATCAGCACTTTCTTTATACGACGCTTGCTGAGAAGCTCCCACCACGATTCTCACGCGTTCGTACATGATAAATAGTTTTGCAGGACCTAGTGGACGCGTGATCGCGACATGTCGACAACCAAAACCTGACAATTGACAACACTCTGCTTGTGACGAGCACATATTTTGATGGGGGCGAGAGGCAAGAAAGCCAGTGTTTTGTGCACCTTAAAGAACCCCAGCTGGTTAAAATTAATCCGGAGTCCCCCACTACGGATGTGCCTCATAATGATGTCGTGGTTTTGGTACGTAAAACCCAAGAATTAAAAAAAAAACTCCTAGATGTGCTCTTTTGGAGATAAATGAGAGAAAGCGTTCAGTTAAATTTAGTTGGTAATGTATCAAACTATATTAGGATACCGATTTGGCTAGGTTTATTGAGGATGACTGCTTGTAGCTCACAAAACTAAGTGAAGGCTAATGCTGCCTATATATCAGTGGACGTCGCCACTTTCTGATTCCTGCACCAGCTCTCCGTGACGTCACAGATTCTGGCCACGCCTTTCCAAAACTAGATTTAATAACAGGAAAGTATCGCACTTCATTTGTACAAAGAAAAAAAAACACTAACGTGCTTTTGTAGACGTACATTCTTTTTTTTCGTACAGGAGCCCATGCTCATGGAACAGTCCAAAGACAGTGACGTCATTCTGCGAATAATTTCATCGACGCCGCAATTCTTTGGTGACAAAT
Source organism: Dermacentor albipictus (assembly GCF_038994185.2). Lineage (NCBI taxonomy): Eukaryota > Metazoa > Arthropoda > Arachnida > Ixodida > Ixodidae > Dermacentor > Dermacentor albipictus. Next base: position 62,807,307 of record NC_091824.1, on the reverse strand, counting down.
TCTCGAAGGCCATTTCGGCCTTCATTTTCTACATCTCTCTTTGGTTTTGCTATCTTGGATTAAATGCATGCCTATAGTTCCGAGACAGCATTCTACCACTTATATTCTGGTGTAGCGTTTTTCTCTATAGTGCCCATTTAACAGCTCACACAAGAGAGAATTAGTGTTACAAAACCGCCCACCGTAGGGTTTAAGCGGCTGTGGGTTTGCACCGCTGATCACCAGCTCCCGGGTTCGATTAGACCCCATCGGCCGCATTCGATGAATGCGAAAACGCGCCTGCACCGTGCTTTGGTCGTATACGTTAGGCAACCCTAGATGGTCAAAAGCATTCCAGAGCCATCCTCCATGGCGTCCCTCATAATCAAATGCGCAGTTTCGGGACGTTAAACCTAACATTTTATTATATTTTGTTACTAAATGCTTCTCCACGCTTCGCTATAGCGTCTACACGTTTGTGCCAGTCTAGCGCATTAAGCAATTGCAGGCACATGTGGTTAGCGAGGAAAAAAAATGCATCGCTTGGCGCGTGCATATGGCGTAATCCTCTTGCACGCGACGACGCAACAGCGGTGCATACAACTTGTACAACGTATACTGCATACACACGACGGCGCAGGCGTCCGTGGGGAGCCTGGTTTCATAACGCCGTCGCCGCCGGCGCCGCGCGAATGCAGGGTCAACAGCGCGGGTCAGCGCCGAGCACGCCGCATCAGGTGAGGGCAGGTACAGGCAGCGCGAAGGCCCGCCGTGCTCGTAGGCCGGCTGCGCAAGAGTCCGCGCGGTATGCGCATCCGTTCGCGTCGCACGCGTAGCGGCAACGGCAGCAGCGCCCGACGCTGGCCTGCCCGCCCGCGCGCCGCCCGAGCACGATCCTGCGAGCGCGGTCCCAGTTTCCCGCGGGGCGCTCTATCAAAAGCTCGCAGCCGTTACAAAGGAGCGGGACGTCACCGCCGCGGCCCGGGACCATTTATAAACTTGGCATCTGCCGAGCGGAATCGGGCGCACTTCTTCACTCGCAGCCGCGCACGCCGCCTGCGCTGTGAGCGCCCGCGTGTTCGCCCGGCGCCTCCTCCTGCCGCGAGCTTGAGCGCACACGGCTCGAGAGATCGCGACACCGCGCCCCCGCCGTGCACAAAACAATGCGGCGAGAAATCGGGGAGGAAGAGCGAGGGCCTCGATCCCGTACGTGGGACGCTGCTGTGGGCCCGCCTGCATTCGTGCATCGCTTGGCGGGGCGGCTCGCGCCTTTTGGGCCTCTGGAACTTTTTTTCTGCGTCGCCGTCGCGAGACGATCGCGCGTGCTGAAAATACTTAATGAGGTCCCGTGGCGCGGCATCGTATATGTGTGAGGCGTGCGTCTGTGTATGCTCTCTCCTCTCCCTCCTTGCCCAGCCGGTCCCACTGTGACGGCGCTTGGCGAAATGAAACAGATGCAACGCCCTCCCTTATTTCTGTTGCTGCTGAAGGGTGGCGAGGCTGGCACGCACGCCGCGCACAGACTGCAGCTCGGCGCGGTTGCGAAGTGGATTGTTTATGCGTGCCGATTCCATCTCGCGGGTGGGGTACGGAGACCTCATTATGCCGGTGTAAGAGGAAAGCAACCTGTTTCTTATTAATTATTATTATTATTTTACCTGCCGATGCACGGCGACGATTGCGTCTCACCTGCAGGGCTCTTCTGCTCACTGGTTCTATATACCCTCAACGGAATTGATAGAATTTGGAGGTGACGTTGCGACAGCAGAAGTTGTTTTCGCGAAGTGCGTCTGGTGTATGGAAAGGTTACAATCGGACCGAGGATTGCCTCTGCGTTAGTCACCTTGATTTTCTTCCCTCGTAAATTCAAGTGTAAAACTTGAGGCGCTTTTCGACAAGTAGCAGAATCCGCTAATGTAATCCCGTGACTGCTAGCAGAAAACTAAATACAGACGTGAACCAAAGCGTGAACGTATATCTAGCATTGTATTGTTCTATAGGAGTAATCTACTAATACTTACCGAGACGTCGACGGCTTACCGATGACATATATGCGATACTGAAGTGGTGCCAGACTTAGAGAATTTTCGCGTGTACTGCAATGGCCATGTACCTACACACAGTGGCGCTGTACTCACCACAATCCACGAGCGGTTGTCTTGTACATTCATCAATATTCAGTCACAGCTGGAAATATTATGGGTGATTATCCAGTCACGTCCACAGTCCGTAGTACTCGGCGTTTGTTACAGACCACCGACCCTCCCACCCGCCGTGGTTGCTCAGTGGCTATGGTGTTGGGCTGCTGAGCACGAGGTCGCGGGATCGAATCCCGTCCACGGCGGCCGCATTCCGATGGTGGCGAAATGCGAAAACACCCGTGTGCTTAGATTTAGGTGCACGTTAAAGAACCCCAGGTGGTCGAAATTTCCGGAGTCCTCCACTACGGCGCACCTCATAATCAGAGATATCATAAGAAGCCAACAAACACTGACACCAAGGACAACATAGGGGAAATTACTTGTGCTTAATAAATGAAACAAACAAACGATAAATTAATGGAAATTAAAGTGGATGAAAAAACAACTTGCCGCAGGTGGGAACCGAACCCACAACCTTCGCATATCGCGTGCGATGCTCTACCAATTGAGCTACCGCGGCGATGTTTTCCCTTCCACTTTCTTGGGTATTTATGTGTCCTAGTAGAACCCTGGGACTCACAGACCTTGGCGGCGGACGTGGAACGTCCTTTATTGCCACAGGCGTCACGAGAACGAACGGTTCCCACCTGCGGCAAGTTGTTTTTTCATCCAATTTAATTTCCATTAATTAATTGTTTCTTTGTTTCATTTATTAAGCACAAGTAATTTCCCCTATGTTGTCCTTGGTGTCAGTGTTTGTTGGCTTCTTATGATATGACTAATAAAAAATCGGGCCCCTCGGTTAACCCCCTTTTCTTCTAGCTCATAATCAGAGAGTGGTTTTGGCACGTAAAACCCCACAATAATGTTTTTTTTTAGCGACCATCCCACACTAGTTCTGAATTTGGCAACCAACTTAACGAAGTTATGTATGGGCTCATTGCGGCCCATCGAAATGCACACATGGTTCTATTCGGTGATTTTAACTTCCCACAAATAAACTGATGCACTGACGATTTGTGCTCATCGACAGGACTAGCCGAAGCCAGGAACTCTTTCGATATCTGCCTCAATTTTAATATGA